>NW_024962283.1:796823-865005 GCF_019238085.1 Lagopus leucura
GAGTGAAGAAGTTTGGAGAGTTCTGCAGCTCCCCAAAGGAATGATGCCCAACAAACTCAGTGTGCTAACTGGTGCCCCCTTTGTCCCTGTCTCACCCAAGCCTAATTGGTGGCACCAGAGAAGTATGAAGCAGCCAAACCGTGTCCCCCAAAACCATAAAATTCCAAATAGTTTCCCCTTGCAAGCAAGAAGCAGAGCAAGGACTTCCTTCTCCTGAGCTGTTTTTGGTTTGTTGCTTTTTTCCAAGAGAAAATTGATGCATCAAGAAGTGTAACATCTGCTCCTCTGAGCTTCCCTACAAATTTCTGAGCCTCTCAAATCCACAGAAAGTGCCCTGGGTTTGCTCCTGGTGGGAGTTCTCAACCTTGCTGTGTTTGGCGTGGGATGTACTGCTGTTTGCTGTGAAGTGAGCACAGAAATGATTTATCAAATGATCAATCTGTGTCTAATGCCCAGGAAGAAAATGTTGGGCTGGTTTAAGCTAGAGACCTAACCCTGGCAGCAAGAGGTGAGAAACCACCAAAAAAGAGGATTTTCCTAGGAAAACACTCCTTGAAACTCTTTGAATACACCAGCTAGCCTTTATCCAGGCATCGGTGTCAATCTGAGCAAGAATATTTCTTCTGATCAACATCCTTCTCCTTGCCCCTGTCTTGCTTGAAGACTGTGCTTTTGATGCCATCCCTGTGCATCCTCAGCTCAGACAAGGCGTTTTCCAGATCAGGCACTGAGTTAAATGAAGATCGGCAAGAATAAGCTGCCTAACTTGAAAAACCTGCATTACCCCAATCTCTATTCATGAAAGCATTATGTTGAATTAACGTTGTTATAGAATTAGCCTCCTAAGAGGCTTGGAGATGTCACCTCTGTTAAGTTGCTATTATTTGTAGCCCACTTCGTGTGGTGAATACAGTCATAAGGAGTGGTCTAGGTTGTCTAATCACTGAGTAATGTGCTGAAATTAGGAAAACGCATGGGTTGGGTTTTTCTCATCTCTTTTTTTGACATTCAGGCCCAACTTTTCAAATCACTGAAAAGCAGAAAAAATCTTTCACTGCAAGACCAGCTTTGTCTTTTCTTTTTCTTCCTCCTGCACTGCAGTCCCAAATCTCAAATCCACCCATGAAGGTACTGCCTCAGCTGGGGAGCAGCACACAGCAGGATGCTCCTCCTGCTTACAGGTGCAATTATGAAGATTCATCAACCTCACTTAGACTTTAATTTTATTTTGGGGAGAACACCAAGGTTTCCCAAATGTAAAATTTGGGAAAAGCACTGTGAAGGTCAACATAAGGCAAAAAGAGAGCTGGGAGGCGAGTTTACCTTCTGTTCTTTCCTGCTGCTCCTTGGTGGCTTGGTTGAGGACAACCAGCATTTGAAAGCATCTTCACACCAATGGAATCTATGGCAGCTCCCCATCTCCTTGGGTCCTTTCTCCTGCATCCAACAGGCTCTCCTGGTTTTATCCTACTTTGAGGATGCTCAAAGGTGGATGAGTTTCATCCATTGAACAAAAGCTGATGGGCACCCCATAGCAATATGACATCTGAAAACAGCACGTGGAACAAACCAGTGAGGACAAGAGGGGGTCCTGCTTGGAGGCAGGTGGAGTCAGAAGGGCAAAGGTTGGGTTTGGCACATAGGGCTCACTCCATGGGTGCAATGGTGGCTCACCAGCCTCCTCCATCATGCTTCACTGCCTGACTCATTTAAAGGGAATTAAATAACGAAGAAAGAAACCCAGGAATTAATTGAGTCTTATGTTTTCTGAGTGCAAACAAGTTTGACACTCAGCTCTCCACCTACTTCTGGAGTGCAGATGCCTGAGCACACATCATCTGTTCGCTCACCACAGTGGGGCCAAATAACCCAAATGATTCACCAGGAAGGCTTAAAACTGGAGAGGTTAGCACTTCTTGCTAAAAATGCCTCCGCACAGGGCTTTCAGGCTGCTCATATGGAAAGAGAAGGGAGAGGAAAAGGATAATTTCTCTCAAACTCAATGTTGCAGGTGATTAGCACACAATACACCCTGAGCAGCTTTAGTATTTAACATGGAGGTGATAGTGGGAATTTATGAGAGCTCGTGGACAATAACTGCTTTCCAGAGAGGCTTTGATTAAACATTATGGAACCACATTATGCAAATTTATTGCATGGTTAATACGACTCCAAAAGAACACAGTGGCACTTTAAAAAGCAGTTTAAAAAAAAATAGAGAGAGAGAGACAGAGACCATGGTGCTCCTCAGATCTGCAGAAGGACCTTCAGGATGGATCAACACTGACAGAGAACTGATAGAGCAGCTGAAGTTCATGACATAAGTGGGGGAATACAAGGAAGATAAGACAAATTCCTACATGGATATTTCACCCTCATACTAGCATTAAGTCAGTGGCGACTTGTGGCCCATTACTCAGAACAGTTAGAATGATACGAGATGGAAATGTGATGCAGCTCCCAAATATTGCGTTCCTCCCAGGAGAGCTGCAGGAAAGGGCTTGCTTTGATTGTTTTCTTCTTTTCTACACTTTTGGATGTCATCTGTCAACATCTCCTACAAAATAACATGATTTATACCAGCAGGCTGATTGTACAGCTTTCATTAACTTAGATTTGCTCGTTCTTTAAAACTGTTATTGTGATAAGGCATACATTTATTTCCTTCTGGAAATCAAGGTTAACAAGAACACAGATCTCATCAGCTTCTCTTTCTCAATCAAACAGCTAAAACACAGAAATAACATGGATCTTCTTTGGCTGCCTGGTGTTAAAAATGGATGTTTTGGTCAAAGACCATGATCTAGGAACTTCTGTAGAGCATCGTTAGGAGGACCTCAAGTTTGGGGAGGTTTATGAACATCCCATCTTCTCCCATGCTCAGAGCAGCAAGAGGCATAAAGAAAACTTCCCTAGTGTTAATCAGAGCGGAGATCTCTTACCTCTTCCCAGCTCCACCAAGCCCTTCCTTTTAAGCTATATATACTTTAAAGGATGTAACCCAGATAATAATCGCTGCTTGCAGATTATTCAAGGCTGCCTCCGTTTATTTCTCTGGAGGATACTTATGGCTGCTGCTGGCAAGAGGGCAAATTGGCAACACATCAGATTTTTAATAAAAATAGAAACAGAGGACACATAACAAGGCTCATTTAGGGCAGGAAGAAGGCAGGCAGTGAGCACAGACCCAGTGGGCAGAAGCATTAGGCACGGGCGGGCAGCCCTGGCATCACAGTCACTTCAGGCTGGAGGGGAGAAATCCCTTCCTGGAAGATGCTGGTGGGGATTCGTGCAGTTGGACAAGAAGGCTTTCTCCTCTCATTTTCAAGCTATTGGCCAATGCAGCATGAGCCTGCCGGCACCGGGGCTGATAAGGAGAGGCAGCGAGTGCACTGCAATGATTTGGGGAGCAGGCACATCCAGTTGGAGTCCAACCCCTGCTGAGAAGGTGCTGGCAGTAGGAACCACCCCCAGCCTTCCATTTGGTGGTGCCAAGATTGCTGCTTTCCATGACTCCCTGCTTGACTTCAGGATCTGTTTAAATTTTGCTGCACTACCACTTGGTTTCCCTCTGCGTGCAGTGCTGCTCCGCACCAAAATCCTCCAAACAGCAGCATCAGGAGTTTGGTAGGAAAATAGATAAGGTGCCTGCAGGGGTAGCCCAGCAACCTTTCTTCATCCTGGGGTCATGAGAGTATCCTGCATGAGCTTCTGTGCCAGGGGATTTTAACGAGATGAATACCCTCAATGCCCAATGAACTGGATTTAATGCGTTTTTAATTGTCCAGGGTTGCATTTTTCTACAGGGGAGAAGAAAAATCAGAGCCATAAGAATGAGTTAATTGGAGCAGGGCAAAATTTCTGCGCTGTCGGGGACAGTTTTCAACAAGACTCTGCCCCAGATAAGAAAGGGAAGGCCGGCCAATGCCAGGTGTGCTTATTTCATAGAGAAAAAGGTGGAAATTGCTTATTCTCTGTCATCCCAGGTCTTGAGATTTCACCTTTCTATTCTAAGGAAGAGAAAGGAGGAGGTTGGGCTGCTGGGAACCACTCATTGCTCACCACTGTCTCATTTCACTGAAGAACCTCTGTCTCTGGGGCTGTACGTTCCTGTGGGTGCTGGCATGAGTTTCTTGCAGTACTTTCCCCTCTTCTAGCAGCTTTTATCCAGTAATCTCAAAAGCACTTTCCAACTAATAATTAATTAAACTTCATAGACTCTTTGTTCAATTCCAGATTATTAATAAATTATACTTTATTATTTATAAATACATGCCATGTAATTTTTCTCTCCTGCTATTACCTTAAGCAGTCACTTATCCTGTATTAGCACAGTTTAACTCTGATTTAGGAATCGTGCTCTTTGCCCTTTGGATGTTTGTCCATGCTGGAGGGCTGTCGCATAGGAAGAAGAGCAGTAGGAACAGGGTTGCCCATCTCATTGTTGATGTACATAACTTCACTGCAAGCTTTTACCAAAAGGGGTTTTATTATTATTGCCCTTATCTACACCTCAAATTAGTCGCATCACTTTTCCTCTCACCTTCAGCCCCCTGCTAACCTCTGTATAATTCCTAGTCTGGAGCTTGTGCCTATTTCATTTCTCTCCTCTAAGATGCAACAAAGCTGCTTATCTGGGCCATGAGACCAGGGCCCATTTCTGCTCTGCTCCCAAATCCTCTTGACCTCAGCAGCCTCCAGCTTAGCCCCAGAGCAGCACAAACTCACACTTTTTCTCCTGGTTGCTGAACGCGGAGCAAACAGCAGCTGCCTGAACAGGATTTCATTTACCTGTAGGGCAAAAGCCATGCAGAGGGGAAGTAAACACGACTTAAGAGAAATAAGCCATTGAGATGGTTTCTCCAAAGCACCGTGTTCCTTTGCTCAAGAAAAGCCAGTGAGGGATGTGCTTAAGAGCATTAAAAGGGGGAAAGAGAGAGCAAGAGCCACCCCAGCACATACAGTAAATAGAGGGTGAAGGCCGTTATTAGGGGACTGTCATCTCCCCTTGCAGATGCTCACAAAGAGAGGAGATAAGGGGAGAGCAAAGTGGAGAAGCTGATGAGCTGACCTGCCACAAACAGCCCACATCCCTCCTACAACAGGCTGCACCCATCACACGTCGAGCTGTTGCTTACTGTTCCTCACCAAAACCACTTCTGACACACCTGCATAGGGACACATCAACACTTTCACCAATAGCATCAGTCTGGCACACCTCTACTTGTTTATCCCTTTTGGGCTGGTAGGTCTCACCCATAACCTAAGATCAGGACATGGATGAGAATGGGCAGCCATTTCCTGGTCTATTGGTAAAATACTAAAATAACCCCTGAACACATGTGAGTGCATTCTGAACTCCTAGGAAGGCTTCTCCCAGCTTCTGGGTGGACCTGCAGGGTTAGAACCCAGATTTGCTTTCAAGATGTAGCAATGCCGGAGGCATAGCACATCCTTCACCATCTGCTCGCACCAAGAAAGACAGAATGGGCTACTGTATAATCAATGACTATACAGATGTTATAATTATGAAATAAGAGAGTTTGGCTAAGCAAGTTATTATACCAAAAAGAAAATAGATAGAATGCTTACTTGTGTCCTGGGCTTGCTGCAAAACTCCACAGGAGGGATCTCCAGAAGAGATCCTTCCCCACTTGTGGCCAGCTCTTAAATGGCTGTAGGAGAGGTGCAGCCAGGCTCCACCTGTTCCAGCAGCACAGAATTGCCTTCACCTGTGCTCCCAGGGCTGACTCAGTGCTCGCCTCAGGTGATCAATCTGAGGTTCAGGCCGTGACTCAGCAGCTCCCATAGAGCTGCCCAGGGAGCAGGAGGGTCACCGTCCCTGGGGGTGGTTCAGATCCACGGGGATGGTTCAGATCCATGGGGATGTGGCACTGAGGGATGTGGGCAGTGAGAACAATGAGGTGGGATGGGAATCTTCCTAAAAAAATCCATCCTTTTTCCTGCATAAAAAACAACCCCACGGGGGGGGGGGGGGGGGGGAAGAATTCAGCCTTTAAGTTCCACATTTCCCAATTATTTCTGAATTAACTTCAAGCCTGGAAAGAGAAAGGGGGGGAGCAGCATTAAAAAGAAAGCAAAATGATGTGCTTCTCCTTAACTCAAGCAGCATCAGAGGGTTTTTCATGCTGCCTGTGACAGCTTCGAGCACCGCGCCAGCCAGGAGCGCTTCGTTAGCGGCTGCGCTTGTCGGCCAGTTAATAATTTAAAGTCGGCAATGTCTGAACCAAACTACTGCCTTGTGGAAGGCAGGAGGATGCCAGCCACAGCCCGCTCATTAATGCTGTTTAATTGGTATTTTCAGAAATTAATTGTTGGCAATGGACCTGACAGCACTGCCTGGTGTGGGGAAACTGAGGCAGGGAGGCGCTTCTGTGTCCTTCCAATCAGAGCTGTGCTCTGGCGCTGGCATGGGGCTTTGATGGGCTGATGGTCACACTGCATGGTCTTCTCCAACCTCAGGGGTTCTATGGGGATGCTCCTGAGGTTGGTTTTTCCTGGAGTGTTGAGGATGCTGAGAGGGAAGCCAAGCTCAGGTTGTCTCTTCTCCCTGCTTTGTTTCCTTTATTCTTTTGTTTTATTTCGATATAATTAACAGCTTTGCCTAATACAGTATTAATTCATTGTGTCATTGCATTAATTAGCATTAAAGAGACCCTTACATAGTTGGATGTAAGGGAAGGAGAGCAGATCCAGCAGCAAAGTCAGAGACATTTTTGCTATCAGAGCATGACATGAAGGCAGAAGACAAGCAGCCAATTTGACAGCACCCAAAAAAAGCCATTTCCCGGTGGTGCCACTGACCAAAAATGCTCTGTTCAAGGGGGGAAAAAGGCAAATGCTTGGATTCCCTGCTTGATGCTCCTGTTTGCTGATAAATGGGAACTTTTGGGCTTCTTCAGCAGCACTGCTCAAAGCCCTTCTCTCCTCAGATCCCCTTCCACCGGGTGCTGCAATCCCCACCATGCACAAATACATAAGTGAAGGCAGAATAACTTTTAATATGATTACCCAAACTGACACCATGACTTTAAACGGAATAAAATCAATGCAATGCTGAGGCATCTCTCAGCTCTATTGACAGCACTGGCTGGTGATTTTTCCCCTTGAACTAGCAGAATAAAAACTCAAAGCTGCATTAGTTTTTTTTTAATTAAGACTCCAGCATTATCAGGCTCTACAAGGCAGAGCCAATGCACAGATGAATTACCATTTAATTAAGCTTTCCAAGAAACTTTTGAAGACTGGAGATTAAGTGTGGGCTCTGATTTCTTGCAGTTCTTTTTTTTCTTCCAGTGGAAGTTTTAATTGTTTTCCCTCCACTTGATAAACAAGAACAATAATACAAAGACTTATCTGCTAGATATATCTCGCTGATTTTCCATTTTAAGAGCATCCTGGCTGTACAGATGTATACACAGAGAGGTGCAGTTTGAAGATGTGAGAGCAGAGGTGTATTTCTGCCTGGCCATGAGAGCTGAGCCCTGACTGTCACTGGGCTGAAAAGGAGTCAGCCCACAAACATAGGGATGAATGGAGGATTTAAGGAAGAAATCCCTGCATACTACTTGCATTTAATGTCTTTATTTCACCTGTCGGGTGGTCTGAGATGCAGGAAGGGACAGAGGGTGGAATTACACTGCCTGTCCCTGGGTGTAGGGCAGGGCAGGGCATGGCAAAGCTTAGAAATACAGAGCCTGTCCCTGGAGGGCATTTACTGGTGGGTTTTTGCTTGCCAGCTTTTCCCTGCTGGTGTTCGATATGAATGTGTGTGTGCTTCAGAGCCCATCTTTGTTCTATACCTATGTTTAGGCCCAATGGCAAAATGCCTTTTTAATCCCATTACTGGCTCAGTGAAAAAGTATCCAGAAAAGCAAAACATAGAAATGGTAAGAATTAAAAATCACTCACAAATGCCAGGGAAACCCTCCTGGCTCCAGGCTCCCACATTTTGCTCCTTCCCACTGTTTTCCCAGTAAAACACACTTGACCTGTGCTGGGAAAAAAGTGAGAAATATATTGAATAACAACTCAAGTAATGCAGGAAACAAAGACAGCAGTGTGGAGCAGCTAAATGCTATATGCAGTGGTCAAGAATGTTTGACACTGATTTCAGACCCTCCCTGAGCCACTTGGGGGCACAGGGAGATCTGTGCATCCTTTTGGAGCATCTGCAGACAGATCTCACTTTGCCCCCACAGGGGAAAGCCCTGCAAGAGGGCTGCAGGCAGAAAGAGACGCTCAGACTCCTGGTAAGGAGGAAAGAAGCACTGATGGGGGAGGAGGCTGTAAACAGGAGACCTGGTGGGCTGCTCTGTGCCAATCAGTGCTATGCACTCAGGCATGTGCTAACACACGTGCTAATGCAGGTGCCCAAACACACACTGATATATGCTTCGAGCTGCACTCCTGCACACACCAAGAGCTGCACAAAGCCCCCTCTCAACCCCCTGCCAGCACCTTCCCTCTGTGCCCAGCCTTTTTTGGGTACCTATTCTGCTGAAATGCAAAAGCCCAAACATGGGAAAGGAAGGGCCTGCAGGGGAAGGGGGGAGGTTTTCTTCTCCACGCTCCTTGTCTCCATTTGCTTGATTCTCAAACAAATTTTCCTCTTTACGAGCCACACTTTTCCACAAAGAGACCCCGCCGGACCGACGCCCTGCACCAGATAAGCAGGTGTAAGAAATCTGAGTGATGCAGCTCCCAAAAAAGTCAAGAAAAAATCCGGTGATGTTGATACCCGTTGTTTTGGCCCCGAAGCCCAGCTCTGCCCACCGAGGGCGCGCAAAGCTGCGGCTGCAGTGCCACCTCCCGGTGCGCGGGGCCAGCGCAACCCCGCACGGAGCTGCCCCGCAGCAATGAGAGGCTCACGGCGAGGAAGTGACCCCGCAGGAGGAGGACGGCATCGTCCTGGACGGGCTGTGAGCTCAAAATAAAAAATAATAACAAAAGAACGCCGTCATCTCGTAGAAACGCCCGGTTTCTCACACCGTTCTGCAGTGGGAAATTCTTACGGAAAGAGAGATCGTGCGGACTTTCATCTACAATTAAAAAGGGATTAAAAAGCACTGCAAGTAGTTGAATGCTCCTTTCTCCAACCCCTCCGCAGCGCGGAACGGGGACGGCACCGGAGCCGCAGCTGTGCGAGCTGCAGATGGGAGCAGTGGTAGCGCACCTCTCACAGCATGGAACAACCCCAAACCTCACCTCCGTGGTCAGCAGTGACAAAAGACACCCTTGGTATTTTCATAACCCTTTTCTCCTCCTTTTTTTTATCCCAGAGCTGAAGAACAGTAACAAAAAGATGCATTACTGTGCAGACCTGGAGGTGGCAGTGCAGCCCTTGGAATGCACACACAGCTTCTCCTGCCCCTCTCTGGTGATGCCCGAAGCAGATCCCTGTGCCCAACATTTTACCCGCATCCTAAGGCGGCTTTCTTCGCATTCCCCGCGGATCTCGAGATGAGAACGTGCAGGTGATGCAGAAAGGGCTCTGCTCCCGGCGCTGCTTCCCTCCTGCAGAGCTTCTCCAAGCTCAGCACCCCCACGCACTGCTTCCCTCCTCACCTGTATCGGTATCAGACGTTCCATGCACAAACCTCCTTCATCCCATGCAGCTGTCAGTGGGTACCAGGCAGTCCTCCGAGCAAACCAAACGTGTCCTGCTGAAGACCTCCGACCCCCCTGCAGCCCGAGTGAAGCTGTCAGGGGCTGCGTTGTGCTGTGGGACAAACAGAATGTCAGGTCAGATGGCCATTGTGAAAGGTGTAAAGATGCCATATTATTTCACACTGCCCCCAGCACCTCCCACCTTCCTGCCCTGTAATGAGTCCAGCATGGCTTTAGCCCATCAGCAGAAAAGCAGAGGGAGGCTTTCATGCTGCCCACTCCTCAGAAGAATAATGGGAATAACAATTTTGGGGTGATTTACACAACCTATTGCCCCAGAGAAAGTAGTACCAACCTTTGATGCCCTCTAGCAGCAGCCTGCAAGCACAGCCCTCTCCCACGAGATAAAAGAGGATTGGATCTCGTAGCAGTCCTGGTGTCAACCCAGAAAGTTTGCTGAATTTCTCCCTCTTCTTCCTCAGTGTTGTCCTTACATGTTTCAGTTTCTGGCACTTGCTGTGCTGCAAAGCTCCTGCTGGTTGCAAGCTCCCCTTGTTCCCTGCTCGAAACACACCCCACCAGCACCAGTGTTTAGATCCAGCCTGAATAAGAAATGCAATGGAGTGAAGTAAAAAGAAATGGAAGAAATCTTCCCTGGCCTTTGGCTGTCCTGATTTGTGGAGCCACAACGCTGAGCACTGAGCAGGGGATTGCAGCATCCTGCTCTGCCCAGAAGCCCACCCAGCAAACAGGGCCTCTTCATCAGCGCCCAGCTGCTCTGCTCAGCAGCACACGGCTGCTTTGAAGCTCTCTGATTGCCACCTGCCCATGGGGCTCCTGGGCAAAGCCCTGAGAGGAGGAGGTGGCCCCAGTGCTGCAGACCCTTCTCTGTTGCATTGAGTTGGAGCTTGGAAGTGAGAGGGTTTTTTTTTCTTTCCTGGCACAAATAATAATTAAAAAATGCACAATTAAAAAATGAAATCTTTGACTTGCAAAAGCAGCCCTGCACTTGGCAAAACTGAGCTGCTTAATGAATTCCCCATCCACTGAGGTTTACTGGTTGGGGTAAACTTCCTTCTGGCTAATTACTGAAGTCAAATTAATTTATGCATAAATTACTACATGGTTGTGTTTATTCCTGTTTACAGCCAAGTTTGCTCTGAGCTGATGTAACATGGGCGTAAATCAGCCCAGTCCCAACCAGAACCATTCCCTGCTGGGGATGCTCAGGGGAGCACACATAGCACCTCCCTCCATCCCATCCTCTACCTGTAGACACCAGCACAGTGCAGTGCTCCTGGATCCATTGGGGAGGGCAATCCTGCTTTCAGATCTCTTCTTCCCTTAATCCAAACTAAGTTCCCCTTACAGAAAAGTCTTAACCCTTCCTGCATGCTTTTCCCCAGTAGCTACAAGTATTTTGCATAGATATTACATAAAACAAGCAGACAAACATAGTCCCATATTTATACACGTCTCTGCAGAGTCACTCTTCTGGGGAAGGAGTTTCAATCTGAAGCGACACAAGCACAGGTGGATGGAAAGTTGTCCTGGCAGACGTGCATGTTTTGTGAGAGAAAGGATGTGGTTTATATTAAGCCACAAGAAATCCCCTGGCTTCGGTCTGCAAATCCTTTCTGCAGTTCCCATTTTTTCATTCGTGATCCACAGCGTTTGCAATAAAAACCTCAAATCAGTGTTTCCATGGGACCCACAATTACATTCCCACCCAGGGGAAGATGCCTCAGCACCACTGTGATGGCCATAAGGATTTTTGGTACAGATTTCTCTGGTTTGAGGTCAGCCTCCCAACTTCTGCAGCCACCTCACTCCCTCCCTTCAAGGCAAGGCACTGATGCATGGTGAGCTGAGAGATGCACCCCTGACAGCCTCTGCCTTCCCAAAAGCCAAATGCTTTTACCTCTTCTTGCTCTGCTTGGAGTGGAGGAAATACCGACCGGTCACCATCCTCACCAGCAGTATGACCTGAGCTGAACCCCAGCACTGATAACCGCCTCCTCACCCACATCCTTTGGGCTGCTGCTTCTCCTTTCTTACCCTACACGAGGTTAATCATGTTATCAACAACAGAGCTGCACCCAGGCATGACCGGAATAAGGGATTCAGGCTTTAACGAAGGGGTTGTACATAGCAAAAGCCTCCAGCAGCCTGGAGGCTTTTTGTTGTATTTCAAGTGCTGCTAATTCAGTCGGCTGCTTTGGGGCTTTACTATGATATCTGTAAGCCCCCAGGATCCAGCCATAAAATATAGAGGCTGTAAATCAGAGGTCCCATCACGCAGCACTTCTCTGCTTCTCCCTCCATAAATCAAAGCCAGTTTTGGGGGGAGTTCTGTTGGTTTTCTGCTGTTTGAATTCAGCTTAGTGATGGTAGGGTCACAGCTCTGGGGAAACATACTGGATAGAAACACCATAGAACCACAGAATCACTGAGGTCAGGAAAGACTTTTCAGATCCTCAGCCCCACTGTGCACACTGACCGTATCCCTGAGCATCACATCCCCCCATTTCGGAACAGCTCCATGCACGGTGACCCCACCAGTCCCTGGGCAGCCTCTGAGTCTTGGGTTGAGAATAACTGAGCAGGAGGGCACCAACAGGGGCTAAAGGTGGGCATAGCGGAGGGTCTGCCTTTCAACCTCCTTTAGCTTGGGCAGAAGGGCAATCCCTAACATCTGAGTCCAGTTCCATCACTACCCATATGCCAAAAATACCATGGAAAAAAAACACCATGAATTGGGTTTAAAAGTGGGCATTAATCCCATGTTAATCCAGTTTCATTCCTTATTATTTGTAGCACTGTATGTCCTGGGACAAAAGCTAAGGGAGGCAAAAAAGCAAGAAAGCAAGAAAGCAAGAAAGCAAGCAAGCAAGAAAGAAAGAGATCATATGGAAGCAATTAGCAGAAACTTCATTCAAAAAAACATTAAGGTGCTTGTAGCATTAAGGCTCAAGTGATCTGTACTCTGGGACCATAATTCACTGACACTTAATAGCATTTACCCTGCAGATGTGCATTTTATGCAGAAATATCAGCTTACCGCTTTGAAAAATTAACCTATTGAAGGCTGTCAAGTTCTGGACACACTCAGGGGAGTATGAGACATTGGCTATGCAGCCTTCTTTTTCACCTATGGGTTGGGGGATAGATGGGTTAATGGGATATTTTAATGGAAGCAAGAGGTGGTTGTACCCTTTGTTGGACAAGGAAGGAAACTTCCCTTGTAAAATCCACCCTGATTCAGATGAGCATCAGAGTGCACAATGTTTGAGCCTTGATGGCAGCCTTCTCCCCTTCCCCCACTGCAAGGCTGAAATAAGTGCTGTGCTGCCCCTTGGGACAGCAGCTGTAATTTCCAATTGGTCTTAGAGCACAGGCTGCCTCTCTGGGGAGAGCTGTGTGCAGCTTTGCTCAGCAAGGCATTATTTGGGGATGAATTATTACCTGCCATCCGAAAGCAAAGGCGGTGGGGATGCTCTAAGCCCCTGCAGAGCCCTATGGGGTCCACTGAATCTCAGCTGAGAGAGTTCAGATGCTGCTAAAACAGAGAGCAGGATGAGGTCAGAGCCATTTCACCGCTGGAGTTGATGGAAAGGTGTAAAATAGGGAAGAAAAAGTGGAGTTGGACTCATCTGCTCCGCTTTTGCTCACCCCATACATACTGCTTCCAGGAATTTTGCAAAGTGAATGTGTCCTACACAGCCTATGCTGGATGCATTGACATGCTGTGTCTGTGGAATGCCATTTATTTTTGCCTGAGGTGTGTGTGACAAAGCATCAATTTCTCCACCTAGATGAATAAACAGCCCTGTGTTCCAGTGTCGTCTCTGAGGACACCAACGGTTTTAGGAGGCAACAGGGGGAGGCAGTAGGGCTGCATCCTGACCCCTTTCCTTGGAGCAGCCCAACGCTGCTCCTCAGAGCAGGGCCACAAGCAGAGCTGTGCCCACAGATTCCCAGCCCCTGGCACACCAGACCTGTTGACACTGGGGCATTCTTCAACACTACACCCCAAGGGCTGGCTTTGGGAATAGAAACGGTGGAGAAGTTCTCAGCACCTTTCCCTGGTGGCACTGAGGACACGCCAGTGAGTGGGAATGCTCATCAGACACATCTGGGGGACCTGTGGAGTCACGGTATTCCACCTGGGGTTGTTCTGTAGCTCCCCTTGGTGCAGAAAAAGTCCTCCAGGATTGCTCTGGTGCTCACATGGCGGGACGTGAATGCATCCAGCATGAATGCAGAGCCAGGAGCTTGCTGTGATTTGAGCTTTTCCAACTGCAGAACACGGAAAAGAACATTGTTAATCCCCAGCCCACACCTGCTGCCTCTCTTAACATTTTAGGGTGAAAACATTCTATATTAGAGTATTAATAAATGATCTTACTTTACTTGGCAGCCATGCCATCGTGTCAACCAAACCCTACAGAAAACAGCCCCAGAAATAAACACATACCCTCCATCCAGCCAGTGCCATCAGTGATGGGCTTAGCAAAAACACGAAGCACCTCCACAGTAGGTCTGTGTTTTCCAAATACAGCTTCAAGCAAAGAGCATAACACATATATAACCCCCCAAGCTGCCATAAACCTTCAACATCGTCAGAATCAAAGGACTTTGCAGGGCAAGCAGTTAGCAGGCTGCCACGGACTGAAAGCTCACTTTGCAATGAAGGGGGGAAAAAAAAAGGAAGAAAAAAAGTCTCTTGCAGTCCTGGGAATGAATTAGGAAGGTAAAACTCAAGTTCTCTCTGAATGCATTTCAATTACGGAGGTGAGCGCTGCTCACACGCACCGCAGGGACTCGGGGTTATTTATTCAGCCTTGTAGATCACGGGCTTTTCTTAGCGGGAGTTTGGAGCAGGATCTTGTCTTCCCCATCTCTTTGAAGAACAATAAGGAATGGGAAAAGAAAGGCCTTTTTTTGTTGTTGTTTTTGAAGGGCACGTATTTAATCTTATCAGAGGCAGGCAGGACAATAACAGGAAAGGGTAGGGAAGCCTCGCCAGGGATGGGGAGGGAAGGGCAGGGAGTGAAGAGGGGTTAAAAGCAGAATGCAGCCCTTCCCCCAGGGAATCACTAATCAGAGGCTGTGGGGCTGAAATTTATCCTGGCAAAACACCATCGGAGCCACACAATGAGAAAGCCAATTCTGTGCAGACAGGTTAGTAATGAGGAAGGCAGGCAAAAGATGAAAGGATATTTCCCCTCCTGCTTGCTCGAATATTCACCTAATTTCAGCAAGCTGAGTGCTATGCTATGCCGGCTCAGGGACAGGAATCACAGAATCATTAAGGTTGGGAAACACCTTCAAGGTCATCAAATCCAACCATCAACCCGTCCTCACCGTGTCCATTGTAAAGGGGCAGAAATGCAGCAACGAGAGCAGAGCAGGAAGGTCCCAGGAGGGAGCAAATGGGGACTTGCTCAAATGCAACAACTGTGGAAGGAGAAAGAAAGGAAAGAAAGGGAAGAAAGGAAAGAAAGGAAAAAGAAGTCTGTACTTCACGGCTGTATTTAGCACTGAATAAATATGTGCCTCCACTGCCCGAACTGAAATTGCATAGGGATGTCTTTGCCTGCTGCTTGGGTTGATGGCTTTAACTGCTGGAATGCTAACGGCAAAATCAGGTTCAGCATCTCCCCGGCCTCCCTCAAAGGCATTGCACCATTAGCGTGTCAACATCTTGCTTTATTGACGGTATCTTTTAATTGCACAGCCACACAAATCCCATCAGCGAGATCTCCAAGACCTGAGATCAGTGCTTCTTCATGAATATTTTACTGGCGTTTTTATTGCACATGTCAGAAAAAATCAAGCAGAAACGGGAAGAAAACAAGTGATTAAAGACTTTGAAAATGAAAGAGGGAAGGTGAAGAGAGAAAAACTCTATGTTGGAGAAGATAATTAAAGGGAAAGCACCATAACAAAGCCTCCTGGGGAGCATATGTGCAGGGCAGCAAGCAGAGAGCAACACAGCGTTAAATGTGATCCATGTAAAGGAATAAAACCCAATGGCTTGGGAGCTTCTGGCAGCCCCTCAGTCCCAGGGAAGGCTGGCAGGACAGATGTGAGGAAATAAATAGCCAAAGTGCAAGAGGTGATGCTCATGGTCCAGGATGTGTGCTGCTCTGCTGGGCTGAGCTCAGAGGAGGGACATGAATCTCACTTCTTCATTTCCAACGTTCATCTGAGCACTGGACCGATGAATCTTGCAAGGCAAACAGCTTCTCTCCCTCTCCTGGTGAGCTCTTCTGTTTTGCATCCAATCCATATTCATTGGCTAGGAGAGTGGAGTCGGTGAGGAGCTTTGAACCGCTGCTCCCATATCGGCTGCTGGCTAAAATCAAAATAACAAGAGGGGATCTCGGCTCCAAACATCTTGCAAATCCCCTGTATGACAACATGCAACAGTTTTGCTCCTCCACGTGGCATTTTTTCCCTGTTAACGATGCAGAATTGGGCTTTCTTTTGGATGTTGCAAGGATAAAGCAGCTCAGTGCTGCCCCAAGCCCCTCTGACTGCAGTGATCGGATCTACATAATCACCTCGATCCCTTTCTCCCATCTCAGCCAAGAGGTCTCCAGAGTCCACGTTCATACAAGGTGATGATCTCCAGGCAATTTCACAGCCTGGAAGTGCAGGGATAAAATGTAGCTTCGTCATCCAAGCCAGGGAGAAAGTGTCATGTCTAATGAAACCTTGTTGCTCCAGTCCAGAGCCAAAATGTTTTGCAGGTGCTTGTTGCGAAGAGGACAGATAATGAATAAAACATGTTTGTGCTTTAGTCTCCAGTAAATGTGACAAACTCAAATCTTATGGCTGGGGGAATGATATGAAATATGAGTTGGAGCGCATCTGAGACACTCATAACTAATCCAAGATGTTGGGCTGTGTGCTCTTGCTGCTATAGGGTATGGGTTGAGCCAGGTTTATAAGGGAGCAGGGAAACAGAGAGGGGCTGCAGTTATCTTTAAAAAGACAGCAGGATGTGACCTCTGGCTGCCGATGATATAATTCTGCACATTAAAGCAAGTGTTGTCTTCGTCTGCTCCTTCCAAACTGAGCTGACCCCACTGTTTTCGAGCCCTGAGGAGAAGCGAAAAGGGGAAAAACATTTTAGACGCCAAAACTCATTACATTAAAACACACATGCTAAAAAGCCTCCAGAGCCCATCCGTATTATTAGTGCTCTGAGGTCAGCTCTGCATGGAGCAGCCAACAACTGCAGGATGGCCTTAGGAGCGGTGATTTATCCCTGCACTCAACCCCTGCACCCTGATGCCGTGCCCACACTTGGGTGCTTTGCTCTTTTTGAGAACAAAGCCATGATTCTCTGCAGGAAGTTTGCATTTTTCATTTGGTGCTCACAGAACTGAGCCTGGATGGAAAAAGGAGCTGGGAATCGCTTGGGTGAACCCCGGGGGTGCAGTGGGTGCTCCCTGTACAGCCCTGGTGGCACTCACAAGGAGGAGCACTCCAGTTTTGTACTCTAAATGCCCCAATTAGACCAGTAATGCTTTTCTGATACGTTTTCATCGTGCTTGCACTTCCTTTTACATCATTACTCCAAACATTCCCCTGGAATACACCTACGTGTGGTCTAAATTAAGAGAATAAAGAGCTATGTACGTGCTGCAGGTCAGTGCTGGGCTCGGTGCTGCTGGCCCTCCCTCTCCATTGTGTTTTTCCTCCTCTTCACTCTCATGTTCTGAACCTGACCCCACGCTGCTTTGTCACTGCAAAACAAGAAAACCAACTCTCAGTGCCATGACGAACCCCCAAAAAGCCTAAAAGCAGTTCAGAAGAAAGCGTTGACTTTGTAATACAAGGGGCCATGTCTCCAGCTCATTCAAAACATCTTCCTCATTTATCTTCTTGTTAACTAAGGCAGAACTTTTTGCTGCTGTGTATTCAAGAGGATTCCATCAGTTGCACAGCAGGAAGCTGGAATCACAGGGAAGCAGAGCGTTCTGTATCTCTGCTCTGCACACCAACCTTGCTGCCCAGAGATATACCTTGGGCTGAGGCCATGAGCTCTGAGAAAGAACAATACAAAAAGCATGATATTCCCAGGTCCCAGCTTCCAAATTCAGGCAGGTTTAGAAATGCAAAACACAAAGTGTTGCTCACTGCACATCCTGACTTTGAACCCTAGCCCTCTGCTTTTTGCTGTTAACCTTCAGCTCTGAGCAGCTGAGCAGCTCTGCCCACCCTGCACCTTGCAGAGCATTGCATTTCTTCCATGCTCAGTGCAAACCTTCCCTGGGAGCTGACTCACAGCACTTCATCCCCATGGAAGACCCTGCTCTTACCACTTGTTCAAGTGTTTTTTCCCAGCAGGATCTCTCAGCTGACCTCAGGTATTGCTTTACACAGCCCCGAGCCTCCGCTCTGAGCTCTTTCCCCTTCATTTCTGTCTGCAGAGTCTCTGTATTCTTTAACCCAGATGGCTTTGCCCTGTCAAAAACATTAACTGTCAAAATGACTCCAGGCAGCTGCTCAGTCTCTTGCTTTTGGAGCTGTTCTTCCTTCCAAGAGGAAAGAACGAAGCAGTGAATGGGGTTTCAAACCCACTGTGATTTGCCAAAAATCCATCAGCAAGCTGTGCACAGGAGGCCATTACCTGCCCAAGGAATACTGTGCTGGGCAGCCAGAAGAACTATGGAAAAGGTAAAATCCCAGGGAAATTATCATTCTTTTTATAGTGGAGCATGCTAATCTGAGATGAGATGCATGCACAGGTGTTCATGCAAAGCCAGAACACATCTCTGAAGCATCTGGAGGGCAGAGATGTAGGAGTCAGCCCAGCCCACAGTGCAAATGATGCTATGAGAGCTGTGCGAGATCACCTGGGGGGCAAAAATCTCCCTTTGTGGGTACTTGAGCTGTGTGTGCCTGCGTGCTCACATGTGAGTGAGCTTATGGCTTATCTCCCATCCCTCCTAGGGCAAAGAATAAAGTACAAGGACCCCAAGCCAGCAGGTTTTTGGGGGACTTGAATGATCAGAGCCCAGTTTTTAAGACTTTGCTCACTTTTATAACCGAGACATGGGGAGGCTGTGAAAGGAGATGGCCTCCCCTCTGTTCTTCATTGCTTTTAGCAGCAAATTTTATTTATTCAGTTATTTTGGCAAGGTCCTTGTGGGAGCGGGTTGCTGGAAGTGCCGCGGCTGCAGTGAAATAGAGCAGGCAGCAATGACGCCAAACTCGCTTTGCAGGAGACATCTCTGGTTTTAGTCTGTTTTCCTGCCACAGAAGCCAAACTCAAGCTCAGAGAATCATTTTAAAGAGTCACAGGTGGAAGAGTTTGAAAGCACTTTAATTGGCTTTTGAAATTGCCTTTAGATTGCCATTGAGCGATCTTCTCCAAGGCATCTTTCCCATTAGCCAAATTCATTACAAAATTAACCTCTGCACCCCCACTGGCTTTTTGCCCTTTCCCCTTTCTTCCCTTTCTCGTGCTCAGTCTCTGTTAAAATTAGAAACTATGGAAGGCAGGAGGAGGAAGAGTAGAAAAGAAATGAACTCTCCAAAGTGACAGAGGTGAGTTGGAAACTTTGAGCCATGAATGCATCCCCACCGCTGTCCTTGCAGTATTTCTATAACTGAGCTTTCACTGCTGACTGCATTTCCTTCATTTCATGGATGAAAAAGGCTATTTCTTTCCATCTGTCTGAATCTATGGGTGTCCATAGCGCTTCCATGGAAAATACCCTGGTGAAAGAGGGGAGGAGAAGAAAGTGCCTTCATGAGCTCCGTGATTGGTGAGAGATCAGCCCAGGCATCTTTTGAGGTCCCTTTGCTCAACATTCCTTTCCTGGAAACACTGATGCCAGCCAAGCTGAGCCACGCCAAGGCCCTCCTAATTTCCTGCAGCAGCCTGGCCCCCAGTTTCAGAGGTTATTTTCCTTCAAAGCGACAAGAAATAACAGAGCAAACTTCAGTTTTGCCAAAACACTGATGGCAAGAATGCATTCACCCAGAAAAAAAGCGCTATTTCTCCGTGCTTTCCTGGTCAGCGAACATCAAGAGAGAACAATTGAGAAGCAATTCCCTTTTCCCTGACATACAGGCCCTACAGCAGCTGCTGAGGATGCAGGGGAGAAGGAGGCCAAGGAAAGGAATTAAGCAAACTATTCCAAATGAGTAGAGAAGGTGCTGATAGATAACAATAAAGACAAAGCAAGTTAGAAGTGGGTCAGGGCAAGAAGTAGTTCCTCTCCAGCTAACAAATGTGTCTGGCCTGCTTCCATGATGAGCTCATATATCTGACAATATCCTCACTTTAATGCTTTGCAGACCTCAGGTATATTATCCTACCCTGAGCCTGAACCCTTGGGGGCAGCCACGCCAGGGAGGGAAGTGGGGAGTGTGCACATTGCAGCAGGATGCTCACAGCAGAGGGATGGGAATGTCTACAGTGGTTGGAAGGGAATGGTGGGGGTGCTGGGATGTTGGTAGTGCTGGGATGGGGATGTTTATGGTAGGGTGGGGATGTTGGTGGTGCTGGGATGGGGATGTTGGTGCTGGGACGGGGATATTCACAGCAGTGTGATATCGGTGACGCTGGGATGGCAGTATTGGTGATGCTGGGAAGGGGATGTTAGTGGTGCTGGGTTGGGGATGCCCGTGGGCCAAGGACCAAGAGGTGGCGCTGACAGATCATCAGCAAAACGCACTCTAGCACCGGCAGCAGAGGAAGGCAGACAGATACCCAGCACAGACATATCATTCTCTCTTATCTCCGTGCACTCAGGCTGGACGAGGAACTCTCAGGCACTGTATTTCATGTCTGTCCTGCACAGAGCGTAGCATTCCTGAGAAGAAGGGGAGCTGCTGGTTAAGGAGTGACACTCAGCACGTGACACTCATCTCTCAGGTCTGAAGGCCACGGTCAAAGGCAGCTCTAATTAAATTAAATGGAGGGAAGTGTTTTTCTGCTAAAGAAAACATGATTTCTTCCACAATTGGGAGGCTAAGGGGGTTCAGTGAAAGTGAAAAACACTTACTGTGCAGAAGAGGGAATGCAAATTATTTGTTTGCACATCTCAGGCTGCTTCTGGGGAGTTTTCATCGCTAACCACCCTGTCTGTCCTTTTAGGTATGGCATATGGAGGGGCGAAGCTCTGAATGAGCCCCTGACTCCAGGAGTTACATTTTGCTGCTTGGCAGCTTCCATTGGTTTTGCAGTTGCCGGGCTGATTAGAAGGTGACTGCAGGTAAAAACCAGCCCAGCACACTTCGGCTGCCTTTTCCTCAACATCTTAAAGCATTTCTGGTGCTAGATGTCAGTCACTGGAAATCCCCACTGCCTAGTGAGACGCTTCTGCTGGGGCTCCTCTTTCAAACACCGTTGGGGAAAGGACAGAGCAACTTTGTGTACAGCACTGCAGAGAACATAACCAGTCTTTCCAGTATGAGAATGCACTCAAATGTTGGGAAATAGTAAGAAGAAAGGCACAGAGGATGCTTGTTTTGGGCAGCAGGCATGTGCTCAGCTGTTGGGTAGCTTTGCAAGGAGTCCATCTTCTCAAGGCATCACAAGGGAGAATGAACCTCAGCCTCAGGACAGATGTTAGCAGCACAGTGAGCTCTCCTTGCCCAGCATCCGCCTAATGGGTACAAATCTGCCAATTAAGGGCTGATTAAGGTTTGTCTTTAAACACGTCCTCAATACTCAGCAAAGTGCTCGCATGCACTATTAGCAATAGGCTGTTTGGACAAGGTCGTTGTCCCTTTCATCTCGGGATCTCAAAGCACTTGATGAAACTTCACTGCCTTTCTCTGTGGTAGGTAAAAGCTATAATGTTATTTTAATATCATGAACCTAATTTATAGGGATAAATTACAGTGGGAGATAAAGAGCACGTGGATCCATGTGGATAAAAATAAAAATCCATATTGCCCCATTATCTGGCATTGGTTAAGCTTCTGCTTGTATAAGTTTTTTTGGCTAATTTCTCTCCTTTTTCTTTTTAATGAAATGCTATTTATTTATAGCTGAACGCCAACTTTGAAGCCAGAGCCAAGCATTTGGGGAGCTGCTCAGATAGGGCTCTTGAAAAGGAGAATTATGTCTGTTTCAGATGTTTTCAGAAGTTATTGTTTAAAAGCAATGAGAACTATGACATTTCTCCCAACGAGCTTGCCCTCCCCTCATTATTTCTATGGGATGTGGACAAAGCAGATGTCTCCAGAGCTGGGAAAAGAAGTGGTGACAAGTGTGTGTGTGGGGAAAAGGCGCTGGGGAGGGGATCAGATGAAAGAGGATTTTAGTTAGGGAGCTTCACAGGACCAGAACTGGTGCAAAGTAGGAGATACCCAAAGGTGGCCAGGGGTTGTTTCAGCTTTCCCCCCCATAAAGCCACCTTCCCAGCTGCTGGCCACCTTTTGTGGACACCTTTTGTCCCATTTGTCTTCCCTGGTAAGCTTTATGCATGTGAACTTCTCCAGGAATCCTGAACTGAGAGAGGCTGAGGAGGTGAAGGAGCTCTCAGTGGTCATTTTGGAGCTGTTTCTCTGCAGCGGATCAATAGGAGGGCAGAGCACAACTGCCCACCCTGGATGCCCCCCAGCAGAGCTCTTCTACCACCTCACTTTGTGTTTGCAAGGCACAGAAAAGCACCAGATACACCACACTGAGAAAGAACTTGTAGCATGCCCATCACTTCTTCCAGGTGATAACTCAGCTTCAAGCCAAACCAAGACCAATGACAGCACATGGAAACCTGAGGTTGTGTTTCTCTCGCAGTCCCAGCACCTCATTTGGATGAATTTCCCACTCACAAGCAGCACCAGGGAAGCTATTTCTGGCCTCTTGTCCAATAACCAAACCATCCACACAGCCATGGGAAGCTCTTTGCCTGGGACCACCGCCTTTTGACGGAGAGACGAAGGGATTATTGTAAACTGGATTTTTCCATGGCTCCTGCTCTGCTGCCTGAATTACATCATGCCCTCCTGACCCACGATAAGGCAAGAGGCAGAAGAGCCTGACAGAGAGCCTTTGATAGCGCGGGGGGACGTTGGCTTGCCTCCAGAGATGATTACAGGCGGCACATACCTTCATCGCATCGCATTCGGCGAGCAATTCCTGGAGGGTGATATAACTTCCTCCACTTAGAGGGGCTCATGTGGGGCTGAGACGGAGACAAGCTGGGGCTCTATCTCAGAGAACAGCAGTTTTTTTGAGGGACGAGAGGGGGAAGATGCGGGAACATCCTCCCACTTGTGTGTGTGGACAGATCAGTCATTATTTAGCAGCCTCCTGGGAAATGAGGCGTTCTGCTGCCCCTTGATGGACTCTTCATCCTTAACCTATTCCCTGCTGCCCTATGATTACAAACACAAATCACATGGTTTGTTTTCTCCAGGTCAAAAGTGGTCAAGATAGTCTGCAACATTCGGAAGCAGAGGCTGATAACATTGTATTATTCCCCGTGTCTTCCTGTAAATACTCCCTACTCATTCGTTCTACAGACGTAACCTATGCATCTCTGGAACCATTTTTCTCACTCTGTTATCAGCACAGAGATGTTCACTTCTCTGGGACTTGCTGACAGCCAAACAAAGTCTTTAGAAAACAAAACAGGAGCAAAGGAGAAAACAAAACAGGAGCATGCTGGCCAGCAGAGAAGCATCTTGGGAGATGCCCTGGATGTGCACCTCAGCTCCATTCCCCATCCTGCAGCTATTTCTCCTTTGGTGGGACAGCCCTGCCTCACTTTCCTCTGCTCCTGTCTTTGTGTTGCTGCACTCCAGCCATGCTCTTCAGCAGCTACAACGAGGCAAGGGAATGTTTCAGGATGAACGGGTTTCTTTCTTTTTTCCCCAATGGTTCAATGCTGTTCAATTCAGGAACGTGCAGGAGAAGACCACCCACATCTTCAAGAACTAATTCGGCAACAGGGGAGGGTAGTTTGGGTTTCCCCACTGCAGGTCCTTCTCCATTCTCTCCTGCAGAGAAGCTGAGTTGCCCTGGCCCTGCTCCCATCACACGCTGCAACATCAGCCACGCACTTACCTGCACCCTCTGACACCCACTGTCAGCCCCTGCCTCCCTGTTATCACAGGCTCTCCAGAACTTTGGGTATGATCACAGAGCTCACAGCAACCCACCGGTTAGAAATACTAATGGTTACAGCCATGCTTTCTTCTATTTAATGTAACAGCCCAGGAGAATGCTTCCTAAACAAAGCTGCAGTGTTTGTAAACGTCTCATTCAGTGCAACATGCCCACATCCCATATTCACCCTGCCACACAGGGCAAGGGGAGGAATAGGGGATCCAGCCTTGTTTGAAGTGCAAATCTCAGCTCAGCCTTCACTCCAGAGCCATTAGCAGTGTGTCCATAATGCTCTAAGATCTCCAGTTGTTCCCCTGGAAATCTGAAAGCTATTAACACGCTTGAGAAAGGGAGGTAAATGAAAATGTGTTTGCCAGTTTTGCCAGATGTGAGGCCAGTGTCAGGGACAGATTTTATTATTCTATAAATACCAGGGGCAGAAGGTTGTTATTAGCCACTCCATAATTAATACAATGTGCAATGGCTTCAGACAAGGCCCACCACTTAATGTCCAATTAATAGCATGCTGCCCTCCTGAGCACATGTTAAACTCCCCAGATGTTGCACAAAGTCAGAAGTGCAGGCAGAAGGATCCCCAAACTTGGTCCTGAGCTCAGAGGACAAGTTTATCAGAGAACAGATGATGTTACATACTGCAGACATCAAAGCCTGCATGAGCACATTTCTGCACATATTCAGTATGCATGCAAGGAATGCCTAATGCGAGCTCACAGACCAGATATCTGTGTATTAAGAGGCAGCTAAGTGAACAAATCCCAGATTTGCAGTTAGCCAATGCATGCTAATAACCTGCTTTCTTGCTCTATCAGCACAGCAGGAAGCCCTGGCATATCTGCATGTCCAAGGGCACAGCCTTCCAGTGCCAAAAGTCACTGCTCTCTGCAGCACAAGATGCAAAACAGTTCTGCTAAGTTGTACCTATGTTGTTGGAAAAGCATCAAAACTGTTCTATAAATGGGTGCCCCTCTTCTAGCAAGCCAGAAGTCTCTGGGGCTGGAGATATGGAGGAGAAAGTGAAAAAAGGGTGGATTTTCAACGTAAAGCAAAGAGTAATTTGAGATGTGGGTCTTTGGATGGTGGTGTGAAGGTGGATGGGGTGGTGCTATGACTGATGAACGGGGTTAGTGTTGGGCTGGGGGGGAGAGCTCATGTGTCAGTGAAGGGAAAGCTATTCCCACAGCTTTCCAATGTGTTATTACAGACAAAAGGAGGAAATCCTTCACCCTGATAGGGGAAATCAGTGGCTTTTGGTGATGGCTGTATGGAGAAGCCCGGTGGGGATTGTGATGCATTCATTACATAGTGGGTTTGTGTGTGGTAGCAGAAATGGAACAGGAGCCCCAGCCCTGAGCAGTGCAGAGCATTGCTGTCAAAGTGGCCAGAAGGGCTGCAAGGTGGGAGACCACAGACCAGCAGCAGAGCAAGCAAATGCAGCACTGCTGCCCATGTTACTTCCCAACCTGCCGTGCATACACCCAGCGTCCTCCACACGTACACCATCCCTGAAGGATGACTTGCAGGCTGAGCACCCACTGCGATGGGTTCGCTTCCCAGTACTGAGGTGGGAGAGTGTAAGTTGCAATGCAGCTCACTCAAGTGATTTATTTTATTGCATGTGTGTAAAAGAGTCTTGGCGCTTCACAGAGGGGTCACTGCCAACTTCAGGCTAGCCAAGCTATACCCTGGTGTAAAATGAGATGGATGAACAAGAACATTTTTCCATAATAACAGAGTGAGAGATGCAAGTGATACTCCTCAGACATCCATCCTTAATTCCTTGACCTCTGAGCTGTCTGGCAGACGGCCCCTGTGATGAGTAGAGGTGATAAAAGTGCTTGCCAAGCCCTCACATCCCAGCTCCATCTGGACTATCCAGCAGCAAGCACTTGTGTCCCCCCAGAGCCATGTTTCCAAGCCGTTCCCAAGTGCTTTATTGAGACAAGCTGGGTGACACCTCTTGGATGAGGATCAAGTTGGGTCCAGCAAAAGTGATCCCCATGCTGAAGCATCCACTGCATCCTTCCTTCCTTGCTGGACACTCAGCTATTCTAAAAATAAAATACTGAGTCTACTGAAAGCAATAGCTCTGAGCCTAGAACTCCTACAACTCCTAAATTCCTACAGCTTACAAAATATCTGATGGATGAGACCAGCTGGGTCACCAAGGGGTTGCAGAAGAGCATACAAAGCCATGCATGCTGAGGTCTTCAAGGGCAAAGAGGAAATCTTCCATCACTGCACTGGCATGACAATCTGAGCTGTGTTGGCCAGAGAATGCCCATCCCCCTGTGGGGCTCCTCTGATTCCTTTTGTTTACATCCCACAAATACTTTCAGGCTGTTCTCATGCCCTGGCATAGCCACTGCATCATCAAAGTGGAGGGGAGAAGCTCTGGGCAGTGGTGCTGTGTATGGGGCTGCTTGGGCTCTCCTGCTTCTGGTTCTTAGAAGCCTTGGGGTGAACAGTCAATGAGATTTAGCATCAAGGGAATGGAGGCTTCTGGGCAATACGTGTTGTTTCCTGGTCTGCTTGAAGAGCACTTAGGGCATGGGTGTCTAATCTGGACCTAAGTGGTGCTGCTCCAGCTGGTGATAAACAGCCTGTTCATTTTCCATCCCCATTACACTGAGGTGAGCCCATCAGCACCATTTTCTCTCTGCAGTCTGCAGGTGCTGCAGAGCCCTTTACTACCTCCCTCTTTTCCTCTTTTCTGCCATTTTCTGCTGTGCATGGGTACATAAACTGCAAATGCTGGGTAACAGGGCAGGATGCATCCCCTGGTGCTGACAACAATCCCATGGGTGGCATTGTCTTGCTGCACCCAGCCCTCATTTCATGCCACTGCCAATCTTAAGCAGCTTCAGGGCTGTAACTCTGTGTTAACAGGGCTAGAAGCTGGCAAGCACTTTCTCTTCTCCTTTTTTCTTTTTTTGGCAAGATGCATCCATTCCCCTGGCCATGGGGCTGGGAGCAGCAGAAGGATCCTGCAAGTGGAGCCGTGCTCAGGGGAGGAAGGCATTAGGATGTGACAAGGTTATCTCTTTAACAGGTTTCTTCTGTCCTCCAAACATATGTGCAGTAACACATCTCTGGAAAATATGTGAGTGGGTGAGTTTGGACTTGTCTCTCTCCCAGATGGGACTTTACACAGCCCACATCACAAAACCATCAGACATGGTTTGACAGAGCTGCCAGCACACCCATCCCTTTATCAGAGGCCCAGAAATGTCCATATGATCCCTCTTCTCCCCCAAACCTCCTTTTTGCTCTCATTTCCAAGCAGGAAATATGTTGGCAAAAGGGCTTGGCCAGGGCAGAAAAAATAAATAAATAAAGGAGAGGGAGGAACAAAGCTTCAAAGTGAGAATGGGGGTAAAAAGGAGAAAAGGGGGTAAATTACCACCAAGCATGCAGCACTGAAGCTGGTACCCCTGAAGGGCACAGCTATCTATGCTCACATCCAGGGCAACCAAAACCAGCTGGTTTTGCCCCATTTTCCAAGATCAGCTATGCACTGCAAGGTTGCTTGCAGCGTCCTCCAAGTCCCCTCCTGCTGCAGACAGAGCACAGGGAGATGCTCGTGGGTTGCACAGCCCCAGCAGGTCCCAGCAGCATCCCCTAAGACAGGCAGGACTCCTGGCTCTCTCCATCACACAGCCCAGGCTCTAGGGCTGTTGCTTAATAAGAAGCACTCGACAGACTGAGCCCTTCTGCATCTGCTGTGCTGAGAGCAAAGTGACATCTGAATTCCACAGCCCACAGCTGGGAAGCATTTCACCAGCTCCAGAGATTGTTCTGGTGTAAAGAGCTATTTCCCTGCAAACAACCGAGCGTAATTCTTAGGAAAACCATCTGAGTCCTTGGCCTTCGCTCAAAACGCATTAGAAAATCAAAAGCATTTATTTTATCCCATTTTTCTCCTGAGCTTTGTTCAATACTATCCAGAACGAGTAGGCTTAATAGACTTTGCCTTGTGACTGCAGACACCTTTCATAGCTTTGCTTTTTCATCACACATGAACTCCGATATTCATCATCTGAAATCTGGTTAGTAGCATGTTCTCATTCACTAGTCCTCTATTTGCGTTTTGTCCACTGTTCCTTAATTAATTTAGTATGTCAGGGCTTATAAATCACTGAATTCATTAACTGCTGGAGTCTCACTTTGCCCCCCAAAACCTCTAAGTCCCACTGAGGTCCTACCAGAGGTGGTGATGCACAGAACAGCCCCTCATGCTAAGGCTGGATGTGCTCTGAGATGCTCAATTCCTCAAACACAGCAGGTTGTGTGGAGGTGGACGGGCTGCAGGAAGAAAACTGTTCACAGGCTCAGATCGAACTTACAATTAGTCAAAACCTGGCAACAAAAAAAGAGCCCAGACCATCCATTCCATGCCATGCTGTTTTCCAAAAGAATGTTTGGGTTGGTTTTTGTTTGTTTTTTTTTGCAACTTTCAAGGATATTTTGGTCTTAAAAATGGAGCCAGAACAGCAGGATTTACTCCTGCACCAAAAATGTCCTCCTTAAGGTCAAAAGAACCATTTGCTAACTTCCAAAAACAAATTTATTTGGCCCATTGGCACCAGTTGTGTATGGTTTGACCTGAGCTGACCTCTTCTTGGCTCCTTCCCTCCTCACTGATGCTTTCCATCCTGTGGTTGGGTTCTCATCTCCCGATGGCTGCAGGGACTTCGGCTGGCAGTGCTGGAGCGCATCTCCAATGGGGGTTGGGAGCACCCAGATTTGAGGTGGGTGTGAAATCTGGCAGATTCACATCAATCTGAAGGCACACTTGGTCTTCTACACCTCAGAGATGCTGTCAGGGTGACAAGCATCTTCCAGGACTACAAGCACCAGCAGCATTAAGTACAGCAGTCCATAGCCAAGCTCCTAAAACCTCTTCTTCCCTATTCCCCTGTGTTTCTTAAAAAGCAGAATTGCACTGTTTTCCAAGGAGAGAGCAATTTTAGATTTCTAACCCCAATCTGAATAGGATAGATGCTGCTATTGCTGGGTTTGTCCTCCATAAACAACATCAAGTGAGTCCATCATAGATGCGATAGGAGCGTGATGGGATTTGTTCCATGTTCTGGGACACTGAACATCTTGGTGCTTCCCACAGCAGGCAGGCTCCCTTACAGCCCCCTTCAGTCAAAAGCCCAAATTTGGAATTGAGCTCACAGGGATTTTTGGAGCATTCTTTGCTTTGGGGTTGGGTGGGGTATTTTTTCTACTCTTTCAGAAAATTATTAGTTTTTAACTAACTTGCCACCGATCAAAAGACAAATTTTCTTTGAATGTCAAAACAGGATGTTTTTGACAATTTCAGGACATTCTCAATGATTTTTTTTTTTGTCTTTTTGAAACAGGAAGCCTATTTGAAAGCCCTTTCCTGCATGCAGTTTCAATTGTGACAAAACTAGCAGTTTTCTGACAAAGTTGTGCTGTTTTGGTTGCATGGTTTTTTTCCAAATAAAAGAAATTGCCACTCCCCAGAACGAAGAACTCTCTGCCAGGAGGCTCAGTACTACAGCTGGGTGTGGGTTTCTGCCCCTTTAACAGCCCAGAAATAGATAATATCAAATCTGAAGTACTGTGGCAGCTGGGTGGTGGGGAAGGGAAAGGCTGCCATGGGTGTATGGAGACCAAGACCATGGCAAGAAAGACATTAAATGTGCCCACAACATGTTGCTATCCAGACATCTCCATCATGTTCCCCAAAGTGGGCAGGCAGCACCACATAGGGTGGAAGGTTCAGGAGGGAAAGGAGGTGGAGGTGGGTGGTGAGGAAGGCCCACTGTAACATGGTGCTGCTCAAAATGCTCAACTCTTGATGAGGAACTGAAACAGTATTTGCAAGTCAAATGCTTTCCTCTCTTTGCACACAGAGAAAAATGTGGCTTGGTGGATCAAGGAGGGCAGGGGGTGCTAAAAGAGTGGTTGGAGGGTTCCTGTGGCTAAACAATAGGTCTAGTACAGGAAGAAGAGAAATAACCCGGTTTATGCATGGGCATATTTGTGCTAAGGCATCAGTCTTCTATTTGATTAGAAATGGGACCAACACATCCTGGCCTGGCTTCAAGCCACTGCCGCCTTGCTTGGTTCACATTTGCTCCTTGAGAGGACAAATGCTGAAAGCTTCAGCTGTGGAGGGCCATTTGTTTCCCTGAGATGTCCTTTCTAGAGGAGATGTTACTGTTGAAGATGGCCTGGGCATGACATGCACAAGGCCATGGGAGGATGCTGTGAGCACCCAGATCTGTCCGACCCCAAGGTAACATACTGAGCACACATGAGCCTCTGTGGGGCAGAAAGACCTCAAAACTGATAGCAGTGAGCAAGGTAAAATAGCCACTGAATGTCAAGCATGTCTTCTGTATTTCTGGGTGGTCTGGAAGTTATGGTTTCAATACGATGCATACACAATACTTTGCATTCATCTTCTCTATTTTTGCCAGGCTTTTGTGGTGACTTGCAAGAGAAGTCTATGTCAGAAGGAATGCAGTGAAATACTCATTCCTTCTGTTAAGGAAACTCAGAGAAAGGCAGGAAGAAGGGACCAAATGTGTTCTCAAGACAGGAAGATATGCCCTGCTCATTGCATTTGTATTTCTGTGATCCAGCGCAGAGAGGAGAGATCTGGCTCCTCACCATCAGTCTGAGACAGCAGAATTAGCAGAGCCCTAAAGGGCAGGAAGACACAAGAAACTCTACAAGGGAGAGAAATGTGTTGAATTTTGACAAAGGGAGAACATCACAACAAGAAATACATCGCTCAGACGGAGAGGTCGCAAAGTGGCACTGACTGGCTGAATTAATGCTCCAATGCTCCCCATCAAAAATATCTATGGGAGTGCAAAGCACTAATAAAATTGTTCCCCAGATGGGATTTTCAGGCTCCTTTTTCCTTGTCTTTCATCTAATTTGATTAACTTAGCTCATTTCCTGTTCTCCCTGTGATCTCGCTTATGAGATGTGCAATCACAGGTTTTATTGCAGCCTGATTAGGATCAGTAAATGACAGGAGAGAGCTCTGCAAGCACGACCTCGGCCAGCTCAGTAGTGCGGTCAGCTGCTTCCATGTCTCCTCAATCCCCTAGCTATATCTCTGCACCGCAGCTGGGAAATGAAGTGGCCCAGGTACCAGAAGCATCTCAGGGCTGCTACATACAGGCTATGGGCAGCTTACAGGATCATAGGCATTAAGGTTGGAAAGCACCTCTCAGATCCCCAGTCCAACCCCAGCCCACCCCACCGTGCCCATTGCCCTCATCCCTCAATGCCACATCCCCAGGGATGAGCCCTCACTCCCTGGGCAGCTGTGCCAGAGTAGTACGACTCTTCCAGAGAAGAAATTGTTCCTAATATCCAACCAACTTGTCCATTGTAGGTGGGAATTCTGTCCCAAACAGCACCCCAATGTGTTGGATACCTCCCAAATTTCTTTCTCCCACTTTCTTTTTTGGGGTACCCATTTTACTCCATGCAGAGTATCAACGTGCAGAGGATGGAGATTGGGCGCTGCTCCCAGCCTTGTTATCAGCTCTGACCTTACTGTTTAAACAACTTTAAGCCTTCAAAAAATAAATACTCTAGGAGAGTTTGGCTTTATTCAGCTCCCTGCCTGGCAGCGCTCCTAAAACATCCAGGAGTTCTCACAGAGATATTTAGCATAATATTTGACACTTCTATCACTCCTTTCATCCTAAAGTGCTTTTCCAACACAAGACCACCATTGGAGTCAAACCTCTGGTGGGACAGCAGGGCTTTTCCCTAGAGCCCAAATCCCACAACAGCTTGGCAGACCCAGCTTCTGAGCACCTCAGTGCCATAAAATCAATGGCAGCTCAGCACACTGAACATTTGTGAGGACATGGCTAGGTTGATGCTACTAAAAAAAAAAAAGTGGTGCTGCTTTGGAGAGCAACTTGAGAGGTTCTAGAGCGTGGGACCATGGGCTTGAGGTTGGGTTTTGTCTGAAGGTGGCCTTTGTATTGAAAATGACTCAGGTTTTGTGCATTTCAGTCCTTTGGTTGTTTTCTCCAGCAGAACAGTGGCTTTAGGAATGGAAAAAATGTGTCACTGGGCAGAGTGATACTCTGTGGGCTTCAGGAGCAGTGTTAGTGCTGGAAGTGGCACCACGTGTTCAGGCAGAATCCTGAGATGTACATTTGCAAATTGAGGCAGGATTGTCAGAAAAAATCAGGCAAATCTGTACAAGCTAAAGCTGGAGCTCTCTGCTGGGGCTTTTCTCCTCCTCCAGACATCCAGATATTGCCCAGCCCTGGAAGCCATCAGGCATGTAGAAATGGGCTCTGGCTGATGTGAAGCCGGACAGAAGGGTTTTATGAGCAAAATGCAAACAGGATTGCAACTGGGATTGGAGCATGTGTGGTGGGAGAGCAGGACACAGAGGGGACAAGCCCTGAAGGTCTGGGGGAAAGAAATTCAGCACATTAATCCTTGCACCACTGAGTGGTGGAAGCACTGGAAGACCAAATTCCCCCCTTGCCCCATCAAGGCTCTCACTAGTTGGGTGCTGGAGGAGAAAGCAGTGTGCACGCAAAGCTATCTGTGCTGGAAGGTTCATTGGAGAAGGATGACAGCCCCGTGCTAATGGGATTGGGGATGGGGAACATGCAGTGCAGTCGTGAGCTGCCTGCACAGCCTGGGCTGAAGTTGAAGGGAAGGCAATTATCTGATTATAGGCTAATGAAGGACAATTGAAATGGATAAGCCCTGCTGGAAAACCAAACAAGGCCGACCGTGGAGTTTCTAGGGAGAAAAATGATCACCTCATGGGAAGGACCCAGGAGGAGAAAGGGAGGCTGCAGACCCCCACCACACCACAGTTGGTGCACAGAACAGTTGGGTTGGAAGTGGTCTTAATGCCCCCCAGCCCCAATCCATGCCATGGGCTGGTTGTCCCACACCAGAACTGTCTGCCCAGGACTTCATCCAGTGCCTTGGGCACCTCCAGGGATGGGGCACCTTCACATTGTGTGTACACACATGCTCACACACCTCTGACTCCTTTAACACAACACAACAAATTCTCACAGTCTGTGCAAAAAAATGGTGAATACAAATTGCTTTCTGCTCCCTTATATTTCAGCTTCCCCCCCATTGCATTTTTCCAGCCACAGCAACTCAGCCATAATGCTGAGATTTCTGAGCCCCCATGCAGAGCCACAAAATGATGTTTAATGTGTCTGACGTGGGAGCAGGTGATTAATTTGTCTGGGGGCACAGGGGTACAGCCTGCATTGCAACACAGCGCTGCTCCTTTCATTCTCAGCTGTGGAAGCAAACCAACATGCCCTCAGAAGAAATGTTATCCACTTATTTGCTTTATTTAATAAATACGAATCATCCTTCAGCGTTGGCTGGCCCCACAGCCTAAGCTGACCTCCAGCATGAATAGATGTTATGTTTGGGAGAGGCCAGAGAGCTGTTCAAGCTCTGAATCCAACCCAGCAGCATTGCTACTTGCCTGCATTCTTCAGTGCAGGTGGAGATGCTGTGCAGTGCAAGGGGATGAGCTGGATGTCTGCCTGTGGGCAGAGGGATGGCTGAAGGCCTGGCCTGGGTTATCCATCCCCAGCCAGCAGCTGGGTTATTTCTGCTGCAGGGAGATAGAAAGCTGTAAACGTGTCCAAGCCAGGTGCACTGGAGATATATTTCCTGGAGACAGGTGAAATGCTCACTGGTGGGAGCTGGACCTCACAGCCGTCAAACACAGTGCTTGGAGCTGCTTGGGCTGCTCACTGCCACTAATTGGGTGGTTGACATGCAGAGGGGGAAATACTGCACTCCCATTTGTACCTTACAGCCATCCTTTTTTTTCTATCTTGAAGCCATTCCACCGTCCCAAATGGAGGAAAGGTCCTCAGGGAGTATTTTGTCGTCGTCGTCGTCGTCGTCCCCCCCCCGCCATGAGCATCCCTTTTCCCAACAGCAACACAAGCAGAAGAAGCAAACTTAGCACCCCAAGGCAAAAGCTGGTGCAGCCGAGCCTTCGGGTGGGACGCACAGCCAGGAGGGGGCTGTGTGGGGCTGATAACACTGCCGGAAACCCATCAGAGACACTCGGCCCCAGCCCTCTGCCTCTCATCAAAATTACCTGCCAAAGGAGGCTCCGCTCCAGCCCTGCACCTTGTCAGCTTTTATGGTAATAGGAAACAGCTGCTCGTGGGGGCTGGCGACACGCAAGTGAAAGCAGGGGGAGCCGGCGGGGGGAAGGAGCCATTCATAATTTTTGCTCCTTGCACAAGGCTGCAGCACGAGGCAGAGATGGAGAGGAGGTGGGGATGCTTCCCCCTGTCCTGGGGCTGGCTCTCACTGCTCATCCACCTGGTTGGAGGAAAAGGGTTCCCACCCAGCGTGGAGCTCCCCAGCAACAAGGTCATGTCCAGGAGATGGGCTTGAAGTTTTATTCTGCTCCAAAAAATAGGCTTTCCACACTCAAAACTTCCTACATCACCTCTCTACGTGAATCTCCAGGGGTCTGAATGCCGAGGCTCATTTCTGGATACTACAGCATCATCTACCTGCATCATCCTGAATCTCACCCCACAGCATCCCACATCCCAGTCCCACAGCATCCTGTATCCCAGCCACATAGCATCCAAAGTTTGTGAGTTCACAGAGGATTTACACTTGTGCCCAGAATGAGGTTCTGGGAAGAGCAGGACTGCTAAGGAAGCAGTTCCATAATCAGGTTAGCTGCGCTCATTTTCAGGAACAGGTTGCTGCTAACAAGTTTTAATTAAAACCATCTTCATGGTGTCAGCAAGTTGAAGTAAAGGGCAGCTATTAATATCAAAGGTTGCTCTGCCTGCTGCACCAGTGAATACAGAGAAGCCATCTTCAGGTATTTCAGCTTGGTGTGTAATCAAGCAAAATTTGAACGCAGGAGAGGATGGGCTGGAGTGTGTCGGGAAAGTGTGTCTCCTACAGCCATGGCTTAATGCTCCTCCAGGACTAAAAACCACTCATGGCAGTAAAAGGAGGAAGAGTTTTCCTGCCACAATCTCAAATGCACCTGGACAGAGTCCTTGGGCTTGCAAGCATGTTTTGGGTATGGAAAAAAGCCTCCATCTTCCTCCTCCTTGCAGCTGGATCAGGTTCAGGGGTTGTTTGAATAAGAGACACAGTTCACCAGGAAAGGAAATTCTGGTTCAGTCCACCAGTGGAAAATGAATATTGAACTCCAAGGGCTCTTTTTTGTGCCATTTTCCCACTTAACCCTGGATACAAAAAGAGCTTCAATGCTGTGCTTCTCATTGTGGAAATGCAATGTTTCCATTTTTGCACCAAAACCATACTTTCAGATCTTTCTTCCTTTGCTTACAGATCTGCCTCCTTGCTTCCTCTGCAAGGCTGTGTGGAAAGAACTGCAGAGGCACAAATGCTGCCAGAAGGAACAATAGGCATGAGCATCACTTGATGCCCAAGGACATCACAGAATCATAGGGGTTGGAAGGGCCTCCAGAGATCATCGAGTCTAACCCCCCTGCCAAAGCAGGTTCCCTATACCAAGTAACACTTTGCTTTGTTATCAAGAGAAAAACCTGCTGGAATGATTTTCTTCACCTAAGAAGCTTTGGAACAGGGCAGGGGATGGGTTTTGTCCACACATGGTGCCTTTAAGACCCCAGACATCAACAAAAGCCGGGCTGTTCCCATCACTGGTGGGAGCAGCAGCAATTGGAATCAGATGCTGGCGGCAGCAGCTCAGTGCCCAGGGCACTGCAAGGGGCTCAAGAAGGAGGGGCCAAGCACACAGCCCCCCAGAATCCCAACCCAAACCAGATGGGAGGGGATGGCTTATATTTGGGCTTAGGCCATTAAAATGGATCATCTGCCGAAAGGGAGCTGAGATGTCCTGGGGAAAGAGGATGGAATTGGAGCGAGAGCACCTGGAGATGGGGTTTGCAGCATCTCCTTTGCAGGGGCACTCAGGCAGTGCTGAAAAACACAGGGCTGGCTCACAGGGTGCTGGCATGCAGCTAAAACTCAGCAGGTTGAGCTGCTGCAAGGCCTTGCACGAGGGATTTTGTCTGCAGCTGGATCACACCCAGCAGTGGGACTGCTCCAGGCATCCGTTTGGTCAGCAAGAATTGCAAGGCTGATTCCAGCCTGGGAATCAGAGTTAATCCACTCTTGTTTCCCAGCCCTGATGTATTGCGGGTTGATGGTAAGCAGGTCTGCCCATGTGTTTGCTTCCCATTGCTCATCCAGGGAGCAATGCTCCTGCAGCATGAGCATCATCCTCCCTGCCTGCTGCAATCTGTGATTACACATGGGAAAAAATGCAAGAAGTCCTGCTGCCCTCATCCTGGGGGAAAACTTTTGGGTTTTGTGGCTGGGATGGGAGGCAGCAGCCTTGTGAGCTCTGTGCCTCTTGTTTGGACACCCCAGGGAGGGTTCTGGGGCTGGCAGATGTATTGCCACACAGGATGCTCCTATAGAAAGCTCCTCCAAAAACATGGTGTAATTTCCTCTTTTTACCTTTCTGTTCAGAAAAAGCAGAGGAAATGGTGTGTGTAACTACGTCACCCCAGGGGCTGATCTCTATCTATGCCACACATGTTGCAGGCTATCTGTGGGAGAAGCTGCTGCTCTCACAGCGTGGCACGGTGCAGAAGCAGCAGCACACCTGTGCACAGTGGCTTTGTTGGAAACTTCATTTGGGGGCTCTGTGGTCCAAATCTGAAAATGCAACAAGAATGCAGTCTTCACGCAAGGTTTGTTTGGTTTGTTTGTTTGTTACTGACATTCCTTTGCAAATTATATTAATAATAATGACTTTGCTTTGCCTGCACGAGGCTAGGACTCTGTTCCATGCATGCATGCATGCTTCCCCCCACCCCCCCGCCCATCTCTTTCCAAACCAGTCTTGGAAAAGAATAAAATCATGGAATTAGCCAAGTTAATCAGGTGAGCTTCTGATGCACCTCATTTATCTTTCTTTCGAGGCTGAGCCTGGGAGACCCAAAAATGGGATTAAGTGCAGCGATAAACAAAAGATCCCAGACGGCCCAGAGATTTGTGGGTTTTCCCCTGGTCTGAACTCTGGGCTGTGCAGCCCAACATTTGCTTTTTATTTCTGAAGAAGAGGAAGTGACGGAATTGGGCTTTCTGCCACACTTCAGTGACCGATTGAAACAGCCTGGTTGAGAGGGGACGAAGGTCAGGCAAGGTGATGACTGCGGCTCTGCTCTGTGCTGGGAATAAAAGAAGGGTTTTATCCACTCTGCCTCTGCTCCTCCCTGCGTCCCCCTGACTGGCAAGGCAAGGAGCTCACAGCAGGCTTATACAGGGCTCAAGGTTGTGGGGAAAGCAGGGGAGGATGCTGCAGCTCTCACAGACTGCCTGCAGACACCGGTGGCCGCATCCATCCATCACCCCGGCCCCCGTGTGCAATCCATCACTTGCAGGAGCTCTCTCCACCAGCAGCATCCTCCTGATGCCTCGCAGACACACAGCTCACCCTTCTCCCCCCGATTCTGTGCCCTTAAATTCAGCTGAAACTGTGTTTGCTGCTAAAGAAAAGAATTCCTTTCCTTGCAAACTTTCCCACCAGCTTTTGGTATTGCTGTCCATTTGAGTGCTGTGGAACTGCTGGCTGCACTGAACACAGCAGCAAGGCAAAGCTGATGCGTGTCTGGAGGCTGTCACATTTAATGGAAATGCATCCCCTGTCCTATCCTGCAGTCCTTATGGTTTGGGGATAAGTGAAAGTCCTCAGTGAGGATTATGAGACACGAAGACAGAGGGTTTCAAAGCCATCCAACTAAGTGAAAATGTTCTAGCAGTTTTCTCTTCTCACATTTGGCTTTTTTCCCCCCAGATGAAATATGGTCCTTCATCTGGAATTTCCTGAGAGGAGCACAGAAACCCATAGACATGGTTTGAAAAATGACAATTAATCTCCTCAATTCCGTATTTTGAAGGAAAACCTGTTTTGCTGGATTTTTCAAATGATTCATTAAAAAAAAAAAAAAAAAAAGAAAAAAAAAAGAAAGAAAAATTGCACATGGGCAGCAACAGCACCTCCTGTGAGCTGCAGCCTTATCCCTGCAGTTCCTAAAGCAGCAGCCATGGGGTTACGTTTCTCCTTCTCCCTTGCTGAGGGTTTGGGCTTCACCTCTGGCAGTAGAAATGGGGCTGGAAGGCTTTATGGCAGGGCATTGCCTCTGTGCTGTGATGGCCCCAGAATCCATCTTGAAGAGCTTCGCTGTCAGCATGGATCCTCCACTTAGGCAAAACAAGCACAGAGCAGAGGAGAAAATCTTGGGGTCCTTTTTGGCATGGAAACAGCTCTCCTTGCAGTCAGATCCCCTTCCTTCAGATTGACGTTTCCAACTTCAGCTTGTTTTAAAGGAGCCTTGGCTTGCACAGCCAACCCAAAAGCAAGGAGAGGCATCTCCACCCCTGCAGCCACTAGATGGTGCCAAGAGAAAGAACGTGGGAGGAACAGGGGGGGAGGAAGAGAAGGGAACCCAAAAGTCCCCTGCCTCCTAAAAGCCACGGGGTGAGGAGCATCCTCAGCAGATGATGATGTGATGCATGGAAAGAGGGAGGTTTCTGCACCATCCCAAAGGAAACGTGTGCAGGGATGGGACCTGGAGTTTGTGCATGGAAATAGGGTTGGGGTGTGGGATGTGTTTCTATGACATGGTACACTGGGTGGGCCTGCAGGTATCGCAGCCTCATTGCCTTGTGTGGAGTATAGGAGGATTCGGGGAGCATCTCAGCTGTATCTCCAGATCACAAGAAAAAGTCATTTGGCTTTGTTTCAGTGAAAGCTAGAAGTTTGAAGAAAAAAAAACCAACCTCCAAAGCTGAGTGAAGTTTCTCTGTATCTGTCGGCCTGCTGAGTTTACCCATCTTTGCCAGGTCGTATGACTTTGGTTTGAGTCTCACGTTATTATTTCTTGTTCTCCTGACTGCCCTGATTCCCGGAATCCCACATGTGATAGAGATGAGACTCAGGGTTCTTTTCTTTATATCTTAATTTAGGAGGTTTCTAGACCTGTCCAATCTGGCTTCATCTCAAAAACATGACCTTGAGGCACCTCTGGGTCTCAGACCCATTTCCATGGCTGTTCTGAGAGGATGCATAAAATGAGCTCATGATCTTTGGGTCTTCTCCATGCCAGAAGGGCTCACAATGGGTTTGCATTTACTTTTCAGTGTTGATTTGCCCTAGGAGAGGCTCAGTACCCTGAGCTGTGCTTTTACATACAAAGACTGATTTCCAACCGGGCATGGGAAGAGCCCAGAAGAGCAGAAAAAAAGCAGAAATATTGGATTTCCTGTGGTTCATCCCCTCCTGCGCCTTAACAGAGGTCAACAAGCGATGCCACAGCACATATGAAGGTGGGGGATGGGATCTATACAATGTTCTCCTGTGGAAACTGAGGCACGGAGGGGTTGGGCTGCACTGAGTCACAGCTCCTGGATGAAAGCAAAGGGGCCAAAAACCATTTACCCACGTGTTTTCTACCTAATAGGGAAGAAAAAATTGCCTGCAACTTGAGCATTTCTCTGCCTCCTTTCCTCTTTATCACTTCCAGGTCTGAAAAAACAACACCAAAGCAGCACTGGGCCAGATTCTCCCCCTAAATATTTCCAGAATTCAAGAATTTGTTCCTTCTCCTTTTTTTTCCCCTCCCTTATCCTGTCTGTACCAAGGGGGTGGAAGAGCAACACATTTCCAGAGAAGAAACATCTTGCTCATCACGCCTAAGCGAAACCCTCATTCAAACAAAGCTCAACAAGGCACGGTGATGCACCACGGTTTGGCAGCTAAAGGAGCTCAAAGCCTGCGTTAGGGCCTGACCTGAGGCGTGCTGCCGTGACCACGCTGAGCATCCTCCTCCTCCTCACCTCTCCATTACTGGGAGCCAGCTGCAGCGTGTAGGAGAAAATGCCCCTGTCACGGCTCTCTGCGCTGTGTTATTGTTAGTGTTACATTACAAATCCCGTTTCCATGCCGAGGTCCCGGGGGGGTCATAAACAGGGGAGGTCAGGACCTTGCCAATAAACAGGCCCCCAGCCCCAGGGCGGCCTCCCTGCCGCACTGCAGGCAGCATTTACCTCCAGCACCCCAGCCCTGCATCCCAACCACGCAGCACCCTTGCCATGAAGCCCAGAATCCTCCCAAATCCCCTTCAAGCACAGCACAAAAGCCATGCAGGATGGCTGGCATTGCTTCCAGCTGCTTGCAGCTCAATCTATAATTAACAACCTTGTGGAGATGCAGCTTTTAAAAATAGGCACGAGCAGGAATTGTTTCCCCTATTCATTAGTGTATGTTTGGCTGGTGTTGCTTAGTGGCAGCTTCAGCCAAGCATTGTTGTCTAGAGCAGATCTGGTGCACAGCTTGGCGGTGAGTCGTAGGTGTGGAACGCACTCATGGGTGCAAAAATATCCTTAAATAAAATCACTGGTGGATGGAAGCTCAGCACCAGTGCTCTGGGCTGGTCCTTCACACACACCACAGGGTTGGTTTGCTCTCCTGCTGGTACACGGGGTTTGGAGAACATCCCAATGGGAGCCAGGCTCCTCTTCCACCAAAGCATTTGCAACCCCAAGTAGCAGCCAGGAAAACGTTAACACAAAGATTTCTGGAGATGTAATGGGATAAGATCCCATCTGATGCCATCAGGAAGATGCACAACAGCGGATGGGGCAAATATTGGGAACTTTGTAGCCTGCAAACGCCTCCTCTCACTCTCCTCCCCAGCACTGCTGAGGATGTTTCTTATTAATGTAAATCTTTATTTTGCTGCACAGGGTGGGAAAAGGCTGGAGAAACAAAACTCACCCAAGTGAAGGATAAAACTTTGGCTCTGCTGCTTTTTATCCCCTTTTCCCACAGTCTGCTCCAGCATCTTCAGCCCTCCTGTGGTTTGGGAGTGCAGTTCTGGGTAGATATTGGCAAAATAGGGGTGGAGATAGAAAAGAAAGGGGACTGGAAAGGACTGCAGGAATGTCAGGCAGCTTTAAGCTGCTTGGGGAAAATGTAAGTGTAGGAGGGAGAGAAGACAGAAAACGATGCTATGAGAAGGCACAATTGTAATGACCACATTCAAGCTCCTGGAGGGAGCAGGAATAAAACCCCACAATAAATCACAGATTTCATGAAGACCATACAGCACAAAGCATCAAGGTTTCAGGACGATTTAGGAGCTTGAACACCACTCAGAACTGTACCTCTGCTCCAAAGGCAACGAGGGCTTTTGCAAAATCTCCCACTCACGTGCCATAGGAGGGTTTTGGGAGGTGGTGGCACTTGGCTGCCCAGGTCCAAGGCTTTGATGGTGCCTCTGCAAACCCAGGGAGCAGCTTGCTGCAAGCCTGCAGGCTGAAAGGCACTCCTGAGACACATGTCCAGAAACCATGCTGCAGGTAACATGCTAACACACACACAAAAAAAAGTGGAGAAAGAGAGAGAGGAAAGCAAAGCTCATCTGCATTGATGTACTCAGCTTGGGCTGGTGGTATCCTAGTGTGCAAGAGTGCCCTGAGCTCCAGCACCATTGCAGTGTGGGGCTGTCTAAGACCAAAGCTTGGGCCATTGCAAACTTCTGCTGCAGGCTGAATGTTTTCAGTCTGGTGCAACTCACCTGTGGCTCATCAGTGTGCACCTAAAGGAACTGATCAGTCAGCAGGGGACCCACATCTCTCAAAATATTGGGCCAGTGCATTGTTGATGCTCAGCATCAAACCTCCCTCCTGTGCTGTACCTCTCTGAAAGTCACACAGATGCAGCACAGAAATTTCTGTTGTCTGCCCAAGCCGGGGTTCTGAGTGTTGCCATGAACACCCAAAAAAACCAAGACAAACAGCACAGTGACTCAGAGTTACGTGTGAGGTTGGTTTCACGTCCACGTGAAAAGAGCTCCCCATCTCACTTCTGCTCATGGGGCGGGTTGAGAACAGCCCATGGTAAAGGCAGCAGCAGCATTTTGCTTCAGTTTCCTGGGTTTTGCTTTGTTGTGCAGGCAGCTCACCCAGAAGCTGCGCAGCACTCGAGATCAAGATAAAGGGCTGCAGAGCAATAGAGCCCCAGCAATAGGAAAAACAAAATAAATAGGCACAGAGAGCAGAGAACCGCAGCCGTTGGGTGGCAATGCTCAGTGCTGGCTCTTGTGGCTGTTACACAGGGGGGAAGAACATGAAGCATGACTCAACCCAAGGGCAGAAAATGGCTTTATGGGCTCTAAGTCCTCCCTTCAAATCACGTTTGGAAATAAGGATGCGCCTTTGTGACAGATCAATGCAAACAGGCTGAGTGGGGCCAAGGTCAGAGAAGAGAGCACCAGAGTCTCAGTGGCAATCTGCTTTCTGGAGGTGGATTTTAATCCATTTCTTGATCAAAGCCTATAATTGCATCATTTTGCAGGACAGTAATAGCTAATGGGAAAGGGTAAATATTGTTTGCAGGTGTCAGGAGATAAAATAGAGGAAATCTCAGGCATTCCACCCACCAAGCCCCCACATCTCCCTCACCACAACTGGCAGCAGCAGGCATGGGAAAGGGGAGAGCAAAGTGTCTGAGACTAAATATTGTTTAAAACCAAGACCTGCTGCAATTAATCCACGTGCTCTTACATAAACAGTCTCCCTCCTGTCCGCATCTGCAATCCTTTTTTTTCCCCCTCCTCTTTTTGGGAGGAAGGCTGTGTATTTTGCTGCCCAGGGAAAACTATGCTGCATCCCTGATGGGTCCAAGCAGTGCTGCTGGTACAGGTGGCTGTAAACACAAATATAAAGCAGTTGCAAGCAGTCCTTGGCAACCATAAAAGTCAAGAGGTGCTTTGCAATGGTGAAAAAGCATCATTTACTTAAACAGAGAAACTGGGACATGGGGACACACCTGCTCATTGAACAGCAGCTGCAACATCTCACACCTACTGGGGGATTTGGGAGCTGTTCTCAAGGCTTCGGTGGACTGGGTGAGGGGTTGGTGAGTAAAATTGGTCAGAAAATGATTTTGTGTCCAGGGAAATTTTGAGTGAAAGTGAGACAGGGAGGAAACGTGCTGAAAAAGGTCAAATTCATCTCAAAAAACACAGACAGCTCTATGCTTTGACAAAGTTACCCTTTTCAGAAGGAAGCTGATATTTTCCTGTGCGTGATGGTGTGTCCTCCATTGAAGAGAAGCTGCCTTAGTAGAAACTATTCCAGCAGCCTAAAAAACATCACAGAGATGTTTGAGCAGACAGAAATCCTCTCAAATGCCAAATAGACAAAAGAAAGAGTTCTGTTAAAACCGAAAGATATCACAGACTTTCAGATGTGAAACAGCCAAAACAGGTGAACACTGACATCCCTGCTCCTCACCTGCCCCAATCAGACAGAGCCCTCCTGGGAGAACCCAAAGCCTCCACTGAAAACAAATTCTCCTTTTTTGGTTTGGTTCCCCAAATCAGCCTTCATTTTTTCCTCTTCAGAAACCAAAAGCCTACAGGATCAGATATGTCGAAGCCCTGTCTTCTGGTTTTGTTTGCTTTTAATGGGAAAACTTGGAAGGGAAGAAACCAATCCCAGCCACAATTTGCTCTCAATAAAATCCCCATTTTCCACTGATACATTATGGATTTCATACAGCCACAGAGGTTTTTCCCTCTATCAGAAAACATTCACAGCTACAGAAGACACAAGTGGTGCAGACTCACTTCCATTTAAATACCAACAAAGAAGTAAAGCTCCTCTACCTTCCTCCACCCATTTCACCGGTGCTGAGCAGCCAGAGCATCCTGCTGGCTGGGATTTCACCTCCCTCCCACCACTGCACATAAAGCTGCAGTTTGTTAACGAAGCCCTTCTGTAATTGTATCCCCACCTCACGCTGCTGTAACCTTCACCAGTCTCTAAATGAACAGGCTCAGCTCTTTTGATCCCCATTTTGCCTCCAGCTCCATCCCCCAACCCCAAACTTCCTCCACTCTGCCTCGTAAAAGGATTTCTCCCCAAGAAACATGGTTGCTGTTTTACTGATAGGGTCAGGACCTTTCCTTTTTTTTTTGTTTTATAGCCCGCTGGGGAGCTAGGCTTTCCATCTGGGGAGATATGTAATGCAATCCCAAAATAACAGTGCAGTGCCCCATGCACAGAGGAGGGACCAAAACAGTCACCCCAAGGTGCAGGATCAGCACCACACAAGATCTTCCAAGAGGAAGATTTATCTGTATGTGTGTGTATTTACTCCATAGCCACTGTTTCTGTGTGCTGCACCTAACACAGAACTCCCCCCAGCTTCCTCCAGCTTATAAGAACCAATCTGTTCTTGCCCTTAAGGTGGGGGGCTGCTGGCATCGATGGAGCTCTAGCTCCCATCTCCCTTATACAGGGGAACACGACCTGCACCAGACATTCAAGGGCAGGCACTGGTTTTTCTCCTCTCAGGAGTAGCTGCACACCACAGGAGCACTGTGGAGAGGAATATAGAAGCACCAAAAGGAACCTCAGGTTACCAGGTCCATGGGCACACTCATCTAGGGAGCGCTGACTCAGCCTGAGATGCCAGCCCACAGAAGAAGTGGGTGTGCTGGCAAACCCACCCCAAGCAGCCCTTTTTGACAGATCTTCCCTTTTTCTTGTCTTCCACTCATCCTCCCTTCCAAAAGAGAGGAAGCCTATAAAGGCACAATGCCCTTCAACATTTTAGCTGTCTGCCTCTTGCTGTGCTTGGCACAGCCCAGCCACTTTTTCATTCACCTGTAATAATCATTACTACCACCATTACTCTTAGTATCACCCATTATCGTAATTAAAAAGACACCCCTCCATCCTCACACATCCAGGTTTGCCTTGCTACATTTTGACGTTGGCTGCTCCAGGTCGTTCCCAAGACTACAGCGCCCAAATCCAAATGCAACCAGGATGGTGATGTGAAGTTTCTGTGGCTGCCAGAGCAGCACAGTCAGGCTGGTTTGCATTTGAAATCCATTAAAACCAGCAGACTGCGTTGGTGAGGTGAAGGGTTTAGGATCCCTTATGCTTAGACCTATAGAGCAGTCAGCTGCAGCGTCCAGACTTGGAAAAATTCAGCTTTGAAGCCTAGGGGACATCTCAAGCATGGCTACAACCTGCACCGTCCCAGGTAGGCCAACAGGTAAAGGAATGGGAGAGCATTATTTAAGCTGAAAACTCAATACGGAGGGGAGGTTTCCACTAAATCTATCCCAAGATCCCTGGATATCCATCTTAGCACCCTTGTTTTACCTCCTGAACAAACCCATGAAGGTGTCAAAAATCCCAAAGAAAGGCTGGATGCCCAGGTAGTAAAGGGCAGAACCCACCCCAAGGCCTTTGCAGCTCATGCTGCCTCTGCCTACATCTGCTAAGCCACCAGAAAGAGCCATTTCAGTCAAAACTCACAACCCTACTTGGCAGGGCACAAATCCCCAGGGCACACACAGCTAAGTGCTGGTGTATGGCAGGCAGGGAGGCTGAGGATGATGCTGTCAGCAATGGTGTACTCAACAAACAAAGCCCAAACACCTACAGAGGTCGCTTTTCCAGCCACCTTTTCCCATCCTCCCCTTTGTTAAAATGTTTGCTGTTTCCAACATGGACAGGAAATCAAATTAAACGTTTTTCCCTCGCAACCAAATAAACATCAACTTATTTTAGAAACACAGCTTGGAAAGAAACACGTAAGCTCTTCCCAAATCCCCTGTCTCTTCCCAGCTCCCTGATAAGACCCCTGTGACATTATTTTCTTTACAAACCATAATGGGAGGAACAAATGGTAGAGAAAGGCACGCGTCCCCCATTACCCTGCTGTCCTCACCACGCATCAGCCCACCTTTGTCTTTTCAAAAGGGGTTTTCAGTTTTGAAATGAGTGTCTGTGTGCATTCGTTGGTTCTGAAGAGGCAGAGGGAGGGTTTTAACCAAACAGATGCACTGCTCCTTCCATAGCTGCGTTCTAAGAAGAATTTAAAAAAAAAAAAGACAGGGGGATTTGGGATTTTTCTCCTCATTTCGTGAGAAATAATGGGGTGTATTGACTGGTTATTTTCGTGGGACAAAAGGATGGGCTTGGAGGCAGATCGGGCCCTCAGCACAGCACACCACTAGAGGGCCCAGAAAGTGCTTTTCGGTGATGCTGGAACCACCCTCCACAGTCACCTTAAAAACAGCATCGCCCACAGCCTCCAGAAAGTTATGGCTAAAAAAAACCAGCAAGAATAAACAGTCAGAAAAGAGCCAGAATTAAAAAGGCACCAGTGGTTATTTGGTATTTCACTACAAGACTCCCAGAAGTTCATAACCTTGTAACACCAAACGCTCATGCACTCCTGCAACTGTCAGGGCATTTACACCAATTTATGATGTGTGCTTCAGCTGTATTGGCACCCAGCTACACTTGCTCTACTGGCACAAACGTTTTCAGCCATGGCAGCCCCAGGCTGAGCTCTGCCATGTGCGCCCCATCGGCTCCAGGCTGCCGTGGCTTTTGATAATTATTTCTCTTGGGCTTTTTAAATTGCTTTTCCACATTCCTCTCTGCAGCGTAAAGGGAGCAGCTTTTCCTGGAATTATGCAGTTTGTAATATTTAGCTGCCCATTCTCCTACGGAGAATAGATGATGATTTTCATGTTAAGGGGAAATAGAGGTAGAGAGACATTTTTCTTCCAAAAAAGGGGAAAAACTCCAAGTTCGGAATCATCCCACTGCCCACCTCTGCATGGATCTGAGCAAATTCCTCGACTTCCATCTACAAGCATTTCCCCAGGGCACTGGTTCATTACTTGCCACAATTAAATCGCCTTCAGCCTGGGCTGTATTGATTGCAGCACACTGCAGGCCCTGAGCAGAATCTAAATCTCAATCCAAAATCTCCACATCCTTAGGGTAGGGAGGCTCTGAGATGTGACCCTTTCTCTGCATGCTCTTGTGTTTCTGCAAGACCAAATTGGTGCAGAGGACACTGCTTTGCCCCAAATCACTCCCAGGTTCCCAGGCTGTGGACAACCCCCTTAAACCATTCCTTGACACCACAGGAGCCAGGACCCATGTTTTTTTATTTGCAGTGAGGTCCCTAAGTGCTGTCTCCTGTTAATTGCCATCTCCTGGAACTGCACCTCCAGCCCCCTCCCAAATTAACCCCATCACTTAGCTAAGTCCTGAGGGAGCAGAGGCATTAACAGCAAGTAATGCCTCCTCAGAAACACCATCAAGACAGAGCTGGGAAATGAAATCTCTAATAGGGACAGTAATGAGGGGAGGGGGGTGAGGATGGAGGTCTCTGTCCTGGAGGAGAATGACACATGGGCTCTGAGCTGAGCTGCTCTCATGCAAAGCCCAGAGACCAAAGCAATGATCTCAGCCCAGCACCTCACATAAATAACATGATTCCAGCACCAAACTGAGTTCTCAACAGTGCTGCTCAAGCAAATAGAAGAGGTTAGAGAGCAGAAGGACAGCAGATTGTTGGAGCAGAGGAGGGGAGGGCTACAGAGATGGGGAGAAACCTACAGGGCAAAGCACACGAGGGGCAGCTGAAGTCCTGTAGTTGGTTTGGCTCAGGTAAGAGAAGGCAGAAGGCAGGCATCATGGCAGTCCACAGCTCTTCACAGATGATGATGTTTCCTGCAATTCTGGCCGTGACCTGACCTGGTTTTGCTATCAAATGAGGCTGTGGCTGCTGCTGACCTGCTGTGCACGCTGCCCGGCAGGCGGCCTCCCCTCCCTGCTTTGTCTGCCCATGGCGCTCACTTCCTTTGACGTCTTTAGGATGAGTGTGGAGCAGAGGTGGCTCCATGGGGTGGGCCAGATGATTTTGCAGCGTCCTGAATCATAGCAGTGATTCCTTCAGGAATTGTGGCAACACATGGAGATAACCCAAGGAAATGCTGGATCAGGATGGAAACCTGCCTGCCTTCCTCCAGCACCGCCATGCTGAGATAACCGCATCGCTCATCAGCAGCTCCAGTGCTGCCAAATGCACTTCTCTCATCACATGGATCTGAGATCCTGGCTCTCTGCACAACCAACCCCTCCAGGCGCCCTAGAGATGCTCAACATGCAGCCAGCTTCCAAAAAAAAAAAAAAAAATCTATTATCAGAACTGGTTATGCAAGGGAGCAGCCTATGCAGTGGGGCTAAATGCTGACTTTTGCACCTCTGTTTATCCCAATGCCCCAAACACCATGTATAGGCTGTGTCCTTCCCATCCAGCCACAGGTATCTTAAATGATCCCTGTTCACTTTCTCCCATCCCACCACAGCAAGCCACCATTCCATCACGTTTGAGAACAGGAGTGAAAACCCAGAGCTGGCAGTGGATGATCCTACTGCTAACCCTTAACTGCTCTATGCCATGCTGCAAAGAAAGCAGCTCAGCTGCTGCAGCTCCCCTCTCCACTCCACATACCTTACTCCCCCAAACCCCTGGAGCTGAGCTGCAGGGCAGTGTTAGCAGCCAGCTCAGTGGCCTTGGCTCATCCCTGCCGGCCTCTTCCCTGCTCCCTGTCCCTATTGTTCACAGGGCCTGGCCCTGACCCCATGTATTTATAACCCCCCCTTTCCGGCACGGCATTGTGTGCACCCCACGTCCTGGATGAGCCGGGGCTCAACTCCACGCTTCCTCGCCTTCCTGTTTACGGGGCTCAGGAGGATCCAGCCCTGCCCACTTCTCAGCTGCTTCCGTAAAACCCTCAGTATCCTTCCAGTAGAGAGAGATGGCTCTGGAAAACACTTCAGTTCCCTGAAATTTGGAGAGGGAGATAACATTGCCCAGTTGCAAACATGGCATGCACACATCTGGCTTGCAAACCCTGATGGGTTTTTTCTGTCCCAAAACAGAGAAGAAAAAAAGCAATGAGTCCTGCTAATAGCAGAGCATCTCCCACATTGCTTATCTATCTCCTGAATCAAATTTTGTTGTGCTGTATTTCCTCCAGTACACATACTTCACACCAGGCAGCCTGGTCAGGGCTGTCTCAAGTTCTTTTACCTCCATGCAATGCTGTATAGCCCCAGCACAAAACCCAGACTCAGAATTGGACTCAAAGTTGTCTTTTTCTTCCTTCCAAGATCAAACAAAGGGTGGAACCTTTTTGGTTCCAAATACATAGCCATGTCTCAACTAAGACAAGGTTTGTACTCATGGTTTGCTAGGAAAGAAAAAAATCACCTATGCTGTGATATCAACAGCAAAGCCATTTATTACAACAGATGGGACTTTTTGCCCAGATACCTTTTGTTATTTAAAAGGCAAATCAGTATCACTGGCAAAGCAATTATGCTTGCCAAGAGAGCAGGCAGGCGGTCCCCACAGTGACCTCCATGACAAAGCCAATCCCAAGCAAGACAGGGCTCAGACATCTCCTGTCCCCACTTCCATCCTCTCAGCACTGCACAAAGGGATGATTTATCCCAATTTTCCCCCTTTATTTTTTGCTAAACAGTAACCCCAGCACGTGTAAAGCTGATCTACCCTGTGCCTCACACAGCCACAACCGTCAGCAAGATCCCCTCCGACCACGCAGTGGGAATTAAACAAAGCAAAACAAGAAACCTCCCAACCTTAATCTCACTCTTGCAAAAGCTGGGTGGAGCAAGCGCTCCAGGAAGCCCCCATTCAAAGCCATTCATTAGTCAAGAGCTGTACAAATAATTATCTTTACTGCTGGATGCCACTTCCCCAGCTCACAACCTCAGGGTCCAGGTGGGGACGTCACTCCCCACGTCCAGTCATTGCTAGAGGAACACTGGGAGCTTTTTCCCTTCCAACATGCAAACAGCAGCATGCAAACAATAGCCTGGCGTCAGCAGACACAGCTGGGGCAGCCCCAGCCTCTCTGCCATTTGCAATGCTGCAAGGTTTGTTTTCTCCCCATCTCCCAGCCACAAGTGGATCATTCCCTCCTGAAATCCCACCTGGAGCCATCAGCTGGGAGAGGCTCATGGCCCCCCCAGCTGTCACTTCACATTTATTCTTTCTCTGGCTTTGACAAAAGGCAAATATATTTCCAGATGTTTCCTACCCAGAGCTGGGACTGTGGGCTTAGGCTCATGGGCTCTGGGCTGCCCACTCAGTCAATGGGCTTGACTGCCATGAAGGAGCAAACACCCATTGTTCTCATTCCTATACCTAGTAACCCAAAGCTTACAAGGTATACAAAAAGATTTCATAAAACTCTCAATGAAGGAGCAAGCAGATGGATACCACAAGCCATTAGAAACCCATGGCAAAGTTCTTTAGGATGGATGGACAAAAAATGTAGGCTGACAGAGAGCCCTTGCAGAGAGAAAAGGTAGCCTTCCAGCATTTCCTCCTATTTTCCAGTGCATTTTGAATATTGGGTGGATACAAAGAAGACCTTGAAGTCCTTCCCTACTTATGTCTATCCCTTCCACTGATGGGAGTGTGTGTAGCACTGCCCAACCTCCGCAGGTGGGAGATTTGATCTACCTACATGGACAACAGCAGGTAATAAGAACAATTAATAAGAGCAAAAGATGCTCTGGAAAGAGAAAGTAGAAATTAAGAAATAGAGTCATACAATGCAATGCTCTGAATGGCTCCACAGATTGGACTGTGTCAGTACAACAAACCTCAGAAAGAAAGAGCCTAGATGGAAACAAGAGGTTAACTTGGGAGGCACAGGATGAATTTCCTAGGCAGGTCTCACTAGTGCACTGTATCCTCTAAAGCTTATAAATCTATTAACTCTGGACTGCTAAGCTAATTACAGCTGGTTACACTTCCAGCTAATAAAATATTTGTCATGTTTAAGGCACGTGGGAGTTTTTCTTCGGCTTAACCAAATCACCCTGACAATTCCTTGAACTAAAGAGATTCCCAGCAGCATTTTTGCCAGAGGTTGGAAGAAGAAAAATAAAATCAGATTATGTGCAATGATGAAAAGGAGCTCTCAGGCAGCTTCTCCAGCCATAGTGCACAGCAGCAGTGCATGCACAACTCCAGCATCACTCCTCTCAACGACCCAACATCAGGAATAGAGGTGCATGGAAACTCTGGGTTTGAGCACAGCGTGACCCATCAGACACTTGGGTTCCAGAGGGTTCAACATTTTGGCATCATCCCAACACCAATTTGGCATGATTTGTGCTCATGTCTTGGGGAGCCTGGGAGAATTCAAGTTCACCTTGCTGCTTCTTTGGTTCATCTCTTGGGACACTTCGTGGTACGTGTTTAATTCAGCAAAGGAAAAAAAGCCTTTTGAACACATTTCCTCATCTAAAGGCAGGTTTTTTTCCTTCTATTTTTTTTTTCTTCTACCCCTTATTTTTTAATGGACTTAATAAAAGAGGAAATGTATTAGCCAAGTCCAGCCCATGTGCTTTTAATAACTCAATTTAATTAACATCCCCCAAACTGTCTTATTAAAACTAAATTAAATCCTTATTTGAGATCTTTAATAGATCACACAGACTTTGTGCAGAGACAACTGCAGCTGTGGGAGTGCCAGAAAAGAGAGCAGAGCTTTGCTTCACTCACCCTGCAGTCAGAAGAACCACTGCTAACTCACTGGGCAGAGATGGACAGTTGTCTGAAAAGAAGTAAAATTTGGTTCTGCAAGGGATTATGCAGTATAAACCCTTTCCATGGTGCTTTACATTTATCTAAGGCATGTTTTACACAATGAAATTGAGAGCGGTTGGGTCTGTAACACCATAAAGCAGTGGAAAGCACAGCAGTGACAACAGTGCAGCAAAGTCACAGGTTGCAACAAGTGAGAATATGCTCAACACAGCAGCTGTGGACACAAAAACAGAGGGGAAAAACAAATCTGCTTACCTTTAGAAGGCCTCAGGTATACAGGGATCTCCAGCAAGATCCCCTCACCTCCATTGCAAACCCTTAAATGAGGGCTGGGAAGGGGTGGATCCTGGCTGCAGCCCTTCCATCACTCAGTGCATTGCATGCACCTGAGCAGCCCTGTGCTGGCCCTGCCTTCCCCCCGTGACTCCTTCCCTCCATCACTGCTTCAGGCTGTCACTCACCATTTCCACAACAGGTGCAAATTTCTGTCTCTCCCTTTTCCTGGGGATCTTTGCTCTTTTACTTGAAAAATGAGGGTGTTCATATTAAATAAGAATTTCCTTTAAAAATGCACCATTTTAAAGGCGTCCCACACAGGAAAGAAGTTTGGTTTTGGGTTTTGCTGGAAACAAGATATTCATTTTAACAGCTGATGTGGAGGAGCTGGTGCCATTTGGTGGGGCCTCCAAGGCTTCAGCACCTCACCCCCCATCTCATCTCTCTGTGCCTTTTTCTGTTTACCTCCATTTTTCTCCCGTTTTCCGTTCCCTTTTCCATGTTTTTTTGTCACTTTGTGTCTCGCTGCCTTTCCCCCTCACCTCACCCAGTTTCGATGGATGTTTGCATACCATGGAACTTCTGGGCCAGTGCTTCTCATCCCATTTTCCCAGCAGCACCTCCAGAGCCAGAGAGCCAATGGAGGCAGCGTCTGCTTTCCATCACACCTGCCAGGCAGGGCTTAGATCTCCTCCAGTTTAAGACATGTCAGTGCATTAAATATATCCAACCAGATTAAAACCATGTTCAGACAAGGCTGGCTTGTGGCCGCTGTGGCCCGGTGGGTTGGAGTTCAAAGGAGCTTGTTGGGGGCGATGGCCTGAGATTGCACAGCCCCTGCTGAGGATGCTTTGGGCAGACAGATGGATTGAAATAATTCACTGGGGGTTTTAATGATGGGATTTTATTTGGCATCTACCAGCTCTTGTTGACCACTGAGGTGATGCTGAGCGCACATGCTCTGGATGGATGGGGTCGGTAGCAAGGCTCAGCTGCTGTGCTCACTGCAAGAATGTGGAGCTGCCCCAGGGCATCTGAAATGGTGGGAATGGGCTGCCCCAGTGTACAGTATCAGCCTGGGAGATGTCTCAACTAAATGTGAACAGCACTGTGTAAAACAATGGATGCAAAGAGCAGAGAGCTTGGGCGCAGTCAAGAAAGTGGGCTCAAATCCTTTAAATCCAGCTGGCCAAGAGGTCAGCACTCAGAAGGGCTGCAGATTCTCTCTCTGGGGCCAGCAGTGCTCAGTCACAGCCTGCATTCCCTGGGCAGCAGTGGGAAGAGGGTGATTCATCTGGTTGGGAGCCACAAAGACACCCTGTCCCATCAAAATCTAGAGCCTGGGGCACACGAGGAAGGGCTGCCCAAAGGGTTAAAGGCAGATCCAAGCTAATAAATGTGTGAGAAGCTCAATAATGTGAGTTAAAATGCCACCATTTCATCATTTTGCTGTAAGAAACAAAGAGCCGGCAGCTGGTCGTTTTGCAATTCTGTTGACCATGATTTTCCAACCCCAGATCCATTCCTGCTGACGTTAGTGGAGTTATATCACCTGGAAAACTGCTCCAAATGTGTCTCAAGCAGCACTGTTTACTGAAGCTTCCTTCATTAACAGTTTCTCTGGTGCAAATCCATGCTGAAACCAGAAAAGACATCTGTGGAAAAATTAAAATAATAATAATAATAAAAAGAAAAACCAACAAAAATGTTTGTGAATGGAAGGGGAAGGAGATTTGAATCATCGGCTGCTGGAAAACTTCTCTCATCTATTTGTTCCCAGGCTTGACATCTCAGGAAAAAAAATAAATAAATAAAATACCACTTTCCAAACTCAGAGAAGGGTCTGAAAAGGTTAATCCCAGCACAGCTCTACCATCAGCCCTTCTGGAAGCTGTGCTCCCGATGGAAAGTGTTCTCACTGGGGCTGGGATTGGAGGAGGGATTAGCCCAGCACTGTGTTTGTGCTGTGACTCTTTAAAGATGGGAGATAAGGATCCTGTGATAATTGTCTTCGAGCAAGGAAAGACAAATGCTCGTGTCTTGTTTTCTGAATGCTCGTGCAACTTGCAGCAGGAAGTGCTACAGCCTTTGGGAAAACCCATTTTTCTTATAAATCCATGAGAAGGGGAGGAGAAAACCAGCATGGCACCTCACAGGAGTGGCTCCAGGATAAAGGAAAACCACTGCCTGAAGTGCCGAGCAGCAGTGCAAAATGAATTCATGCAAAGAGCAAACTTCTGTGCAGTAGCTGACGACGTGCAAGTATCCTCATGGGTTTTATTTGTCTTTTCCCTTCCCCCTGTGCATTCCTTCACCCCGAGCATCCTTTTCATCGAGCGGGGTGTCCTCGCACGGAGCTCTGCAGTCCTTTTCTCCACAGCAATGTGTGCACCTGGGGGAAAGCAGGGAGACATCAAAGCTGCAGGAGCCTGGCACACAGGAGCTGGGGGCTGGTTGTGCGGGCTGCAGATGGCAAATGGCTGAACCCATCTCCAGCTCGAAGAGGAGAGGTTAATGTGGCCATTAATAGATGGGCTCAGGAGATGAGACATTGAAAGGGGAGGGGAGGAGGCACCAACACTGCGTTTGATCCCTCTCTGGCGTTCCCCAAAAGCCACCATATGCCCAGCACCTGATAAACTCTATTTATAAACCTGGAGGAGGAGAAGGCAGGTCATAAATCTCCCTGCTTTTCTTTTCTCTGTGGATCAAGAGGAAAATTAAAACCACGTGCTCAGTTTCCCAGGGATGCCCCATCCTCCTGCCCACGTGCAGAGGTGGCCGTGGGATCAGCCCATGAGCTGAGGGGTCCATGGCTGGACTCTCCAGCCTTAATGATTCTGTAATTCTATGTTTCTCTGATTTCACCCAGGTGAGACACTGGAGTCTCAGGGAGAAGAAACTGTGAACATGTTTTTGTGGGTTTTCATGAAAATCCAAGGCTCTGGGGCCATGAACTTGCTGCTGAAACTTCTTCTCATGGCTCCTATGAGGACCTTATTCCCTTATGTCATTACCAAAGCTCTGTTACTGGGAAGCAGAAGGCTGATCACTTTTGGTAGGGAGCCAAACCCTGAATTGTAGCAGGCAGGAACAGCAGGAACCACAGTTACCAGCAGGCCTGTGTAACATGCAGTGGAGGTGCTCTCAGATCTTCTAAGGGGTTGAGCTTGCACTGCTCTCTACACTCGTGCCACATTTGGCTGCTGCATCTGAACTGCTGGGCATGAGGGCAGGCACCAGGCAGCCCCACCAGGCCCAGCAATCAGTGCAGTACTGTGCAGCACTGGAGCAATGGTGCTAATTCAGACAGAGTCGTCTGATGGGGAAAGCGATGTTCTTTGTGCCATAGCTGTGAGCGAAGGGTCAAAGGCCGCTGCCACCAAATGTGACCCACACGGTTGACCCCTCGTGGAGGCTCAGAGCACATCAAGATGCCAGAAGCCATTGCAAAGGCACTGAGGCGGTGATGCAAGGGATGGGGAGGGAGCGGTGCTCCTCGTCCCCACTGAGCAAGGCGGGGTGAAAGGCGAGCTGTGCCAGTGACCCAAAGGGCAGGGCAGAAGCAGGAGCAGATGTTAAACAGAAGCCTGCAGTGTGGCTGTGGCTAGCAGGAGCCTGCCCTGGAGGAAATGACCCCGCGTAAGATGCATTGTCACTGAGATTTCTTAACACGGGATGGCAGCTAAGTGATTAGGATGAGCTGAGCAGGGCCAGCAGCCACTAAAAATGCCAACAGGCAGAAAAGATCTGCTCTCGGGACCACTCTACTGTTTGCATAGTATTGGAATTAATTTTTTCCCAATTTTTTTGCTTTTTTTCCCCCCCATTCCTCTGACTTTTTGTACTGCGTTGTTCCCTGGGCTGGAAATACAGAGAGTGGGAATGCCTCCTGTCAAAAAAAAACCAAAAAAAACAAAAACAAAAATCCAACCTATTGATAAGCACTTTTCAGTACAATTTTGAAAACGAGGAAACTGAGGCCTGGCATTTGCACTCCCCTTTGGATGAGATGGAGAATTGCAGGCTGGGCTGCTCTGTTCAATCCTGGCCAAAATAATCCTGGCTCCCTGAGGACATGTGCAATGTGTGTCTGCCCAGAGCGATGCCACCCAGTGCTGTGCTGTCTGAACCCCTTCGTAACCCAAAGGGAAAACAACAACAACAAAAAGAAAGAGAGAAATCAAACCAAACAAACCAAGTGGCCAAACTCCCTCCGAAGAGCCTCAGTTCTCACGGCCGGCAGTGACCGGCGGCAGCCAGGAGCCTCCATGCACTGCTCCCCCGCAGGGCTGTCCTGCAAAAAAAAACCTTGGGGTTTTATTTAGCATCATCAGAGCAAAGGAAAAAGGGCATATTTCAAAGCCACAAATCCCACAGGGAGGAGAAACCTGCACTGCCCAGCAGCCCTTCCAGCACGGCTCTAGGTAGCGTGGAGCTGGCGGCTCCCCGAAGGGAGGGAGCCCCACCATGACGGATGCATCCCCTGAGCACCATAAAAGCCAAAGCCGGATAGATTTACATTATCCAAACATCTCACTGCTCCCAAAGCCATCCGGGGGCAATGGAGGGAGGGAGGCTGCTCCGGTGCCCAACTTTTTCCAGCATTCTCCCCCAGTTAAACCCATTGATTACCCCAGGAGAGGGCATGTCATGGGCTCCATGCCCCAAGGAAGCTGCCCGCTTTGCCCGGAGAAATGAGCTCAACACAAGCCAGTGCCTGACTCCAGGGATTCTCCCACTGAATCTGCAAGAACCACACTTTTGGGATAGGATTGTGCATAAAAGGGAAAAAGTAGAAAAGAAAATAAAGAAGAAAAGCAGTAAAATGCAGCCCAGCACTGCTCGTTTCCCAAGCTTCCAGCACCAACCATAGCGCAGGGAAACAGTGATCACTCAATAAATGGGAGCACGATCTCAAGCATTGGGAAAAGCAACATCTGAAGTTTCCAGAAACATCCCACAGCACCTGCGTAATATTTTTTCTTGCTGCCTCCCCCTAATTGCATCCATCTGGGACAGAGGATCTCTTTCAGCGCCGCAGTGCGTGGGCAGGAACCATCGGTTTTTGCCCCATTTTTCTCACAGATCGCATATAAACATGACCTCTTCCCTCTGAGCGGCTCTTAGATGGCATGCTAATGCAAATAGGCTGTATTATTATTCGGGGTCTTTCAGCAGAGCCTTCAGTAAGGAAGTTTTTCTAAAATAGCTGCTTTCCATTCTTGTTTCTTCATTTCTTTTCGGGGGAAAAGAGGAAAGATGCTGGAAGTAGAAAGGAGGGGACGATGTCAGCCCTCCTCCCCCCACAAGAACAGTGCTGGGGGAAATCACCACACAACCCCATGCCTGTTTCCCTCCTTATTTCCAGGAGATGCTACAATCTTTGTCAAAAAGCATTTGAAGTTGTATTTCCATGTGATCATAGGGATTTTCCATGGTTCCATACGGATTTAGGTTGGGTTTTTGCCAGATTGCAATTTTCTTTTTGTGGAATTGGACCCCAAAGATACAAAATGTCCCAGCGATCTCTGGCTCCTGAAACTGTTTCTAAAGCCGTCCTTTTGCATCTCAGCACCAGCTGATGAAACTGGGGAGAGATTTATCTCCCCACCACGACCCTGCATCGACCGCTTCCTCAACAGTGGGGAGAGGAGATCATTTAGCTGCCATTTCAGTGAAACCTCGTTAAGTGTTTAGAGGGTCCATCTCTCTTAAGTGCTTGCAGGGTCCCTGGGAATGCAATTAGTCATACAGCAATCCTTTGCTGAGCTCACCCCGCATAACAGAGCTGCAGGAGGAGGAAACCTTCCTCTCACCATGGGGTGATGCGACGTGTCCAGGGAACAAGGGCTTGGAGCTCACATCCTGGGTTACAGCTCTGCAGTTACAGCTGGGATGAGAAGTGTTAATGCAAAGTAAAGGGCAGTGGGGCTCATGGATGGTGCACCCATAGCCTCATCCTGACATCCTTTACTCCGGGGGGCCAAGGACCCAGCTGGACCTACTGAAACCACTTGCCAGATGGGGAGCATTTCTGTCACGGCCCTGAAGTCCTGCTCAAAGGTCCTCCAGCATAGCTGGACTTCGGTGTCACTGGTAGGAGTGGGACGGGGCAGGTGGAGACAGGGGGCTCGAGACCAGCAGGCCATTGGAGGACTGAGGTTTCTGCTGTTCGTGTTTCTATTTTTACTCCCTTTATGGTTTTCCAATTTTGAAATTCCACTAAAAAGAAGAAGAAAAAAGCCCTGCCTGGAATTTCTTTCATGCCCCGTTCTCAGCCTGTGTGCGTATTTCCCAACTCATTTGCAAGAGTTGCATTGACTCAGCGGGGACAAGAGCCAGCTCTGGTTTCCATTACCAGTGATTAATGCCAGGGAACATGTTTAGACTCCCAGGGCCTGCAAGCTGGTCAGGGCTCGGGGAGTTTTGGTCCCAGCTCTGGTAAAATATCACCGGCTGACAGCAGGGCCTTAGGGCAGAGAACATCCCCTTGCCCTCAGCAAGCTGCAGCCAGCTTAAAATCATGCTTGAACCATTCTCTTCCAATAGGGTCATTCAATTCCATTTAGATTTCTTCATTATACTTTTCTATTTATTCAAATTGCAAAGGCCAGAACTATTGGCCATTCCCAAATCCTATCTGATGGGGAGATTTTAAGAGAAATAGGGGAAGCTGGGAAATCTCCGGGGCCATGGGATGAAAGCAGCCCTTGCATCCCCTGCACACTGTGCTCTGGGGTATAGGAGCTCTACACCAACCCTTGTTCCCTCCCACCCAAATTCACCAAGCACTTCGGTGATGCCAACCATGCTCATAAAGCTTTTCCCACATTGGTTTAATTGGATCAGCACCAGGAAGGACCACTGAATTCCCCTCCCAGCAGATGTTCAATTCAGGCTGCATTAAATAAAGAAGTCTCCTCCTGCAGGTAGCGCCGCTGTCAGCAAGGCAGAGCTGCCATTTATCTTCTTGCCGTTGATGGTATAAATCCTTCCCCGGGCTTCTGGCCAAGGCAGCTGCCATTGAGGAGCCGATAGCTGCTCATGGAGTTAATTCCTGCTGCTCTGCCACCAGACAATATGGGCTCAAAAGACCAAAGACCCACTGGGTTGCCCCATGTTCCTGGAATAAAACTTCTCTCAGACTCTAATGGAAGAATGAGGTGATCTCAGAGGTGCGTGAGTTATATGGGATGCTTCAGTGCAGGAAAGGTAGAAGAGAGAGCCCCTGTGCCATGCTGGGAGAGCTACGCAGGGTCCAGAGTCTGATACTGGGAGATCTTTGGGAGGGAATGATGCTGACATTTTTCAGAGCTGGTCCAAACAAGTTTTGATTTAATTTGGTTCCCCCGATCCTCAGAAAATTGTTATTTTTCAGCTAAAAGTCAAAGTCCACGCAGTTTGTCTGCCACACAGTTTGTATTTCAATGTGAGCCCGTGCTGACTCTTCTGTAATGCCAATCCCATGATTTCTATGGAAGTCATCCTTAAAAAAAAAAAAAGAAAGAAAGAAAGAAAGAAAGAAAAAATGATGTATCAGAAATCACATACTCCAACTAGAAACTTGACTTGAGGACTTGTTGCCTTTTTCAGGAATGCAATTAATGCCCTTTTCAGTCTTTCCTTTCATCCAGCAACTGCAGTGACCAAGGCTCCGAGCATCCTGCGGGGGAGAAGAGAGCACAGTGGGGATGCATTGGTCTGTTTCCCTCCACTTGAGGTCATGAGAACATCCTCCTCCAAACCTGGAAGGCAGTTGGATATTGTCTCTTCCATCTTGATTTTTGAGGCAAGCTTCTTGCTTCCAAGCCTGCCCCATGTAACCCAAGCAACCAACTCAACCCCAGCACCGCATTGCTTGTGACAGAAATGGAGTGCCAGCATTACTTCCTTCCAGCCAGGCTCCTAAATAATAACACATGCACATATAACCAGAACTTCCCACCAGCTTCGATGAGACCTCTTGTCTGCTTCCCCCCGTGTCCTTCATGGGGAGAGAGAAAGTGGTGGGAAAGTTTGTTCCCAGGGCACCCAGCTGGCTGCAGCAGCGCCTTCAGGCTTGGAACAATGCTTGGAAGGGAAGATGGGGAAAAAATAGACTGGGATGATAGAGTATGGACTTATCCAAGCAGCAGCAGTGCATAGTTTGCGGTGTCCTGGAGTTATTTCCTACAGAAATCTGGTTTAGGTTATGCAGCCCTACTAACGGACTGAATCTTCACAGTCCTGAGTTCCCTCACTGGACTTCCATTCATTTACCACCAGCTTTTCTGCTACAGGCTTTGCTTTTCCCAAAGGGAATCCGTTAGCCTCTCTCAGTGGTTTTCAAGGGATGTTCCCCAAACCACATTTGCTGGTGGATCTCATCCACTGGAGGACACCATGTCACACACAGATGCACCCCAAGACTGAGTTTTTGCTTTTGTCATCCATCATGGCCCTGTGCTGAGACTTCAAGGATGAGATGGGGACCGTGCCTGCCAGACTGCATTTGGATGAGATGGACCTCATGCAGAATGTGTTTGTCCAGCAGAAGTGGAGAGATGAGTGGTTTGGATCTCTGTGTGCCATCTGAGCATGAGACTGAAAGTAGAGGAACAGCTGAGTTGGGGTACTCCAGTGAGTCTCAGCATTTTGGGGGAAAACAGGGAAGGCAAGACCAGACCTGTCAGCACTTTCATACCTACCAGGACATGAACCATATCTACTGGGTGCTTTCTGAACAAGCTAACACTTGCAGACCATCTTCATGGCTCATAAGAAGTGCAAACAGAACGCCACCAGCATTTTTTTGCATTCCATCTTCATGCATATCACTAATCCTAAACTCTTTCACACAGCTCCACCAGCACGTCCTCAGTTTTAGGATCCCACTTGGAGTGGCTTTAAGCAGCCTTGCTTTTCCCATATGATATCACCAGCATTCTTCAAAGGCTGTACTCTCAGAAGCATCTGGAAGTTGAGTGCACAGAAGTTGGTTGGTCAAAAACCACAAGTCATTTTTATCCACTACCAGAAAGTTCTGTGTTTATTTCTGTCATTAGGGCAACTCAAAACGAAGATGTCTGTGGCTTAGAATGACTGAGAAAACTGTCAGCGTGTCTGGAAGTCCACCTGGGAGCAAAGAGAAATGGATGTGGATCCTCAGCAGCACAGGGCTGGAAAGCCATCAGCCACCATGTGCTGCTGCTTCTCCCGTTCCACCTCCTGCTGGTCACCATCAGGACAATATTTGGGGCTAAATGTATCAGATCTTTCTCCTACCCACTCTACTGATCTCATCCAGCCCTTATCTTCTGAGGGCCATGTCCATGCGTGCACACGAGCAGCGAGCTCTGGCTTGCAGTCCCATGCAAACCCATCCGGCGCATGCATACCAGCTTACGACTGATTTGTATCGGCTTTGCCTGTGTGGTTGAGTGAGTTTGAATCATAAAGCAAATTGTTTATTAAACTAATTTAGCTAAAATGCGCAACTTCTGAAAGCAGCCCGCTCTCTGCTTCCCCCCCCCCCCAAAGCCCATTGCTGATGGTGGGGGAACCAAGTCCTCCAGCTGCCGAGATTTCTAAATCCAGCCATAAAACTTTATTTGTCCTGTTTCTGTTTATCGTTTCCATAAGCTATCCCGGTAGGAATTGCACATTCCTTGTTGCTAATTTTAACAGAGAAGGACTGCACAGATCCCCAGGCTGCAGCTAGGAATGCTCCTATGGAATCACATTGCTTGCTGCCAACACGGGTGACTCTTCCCATCCGGCCCCTGGAGAAGGCACACAAATGGCTTCTTGCTGAGTTGCTGGGTTTGCCTCCATTTTTTTTTTTTTCCTTTTTGTGGGTGATCAGGCAGTTGGCACAGCCCCGCCAGTCCTGAGGTTCCTGATGAAACACCACCAACTGCAATGGCAGCTGCGTTGCTCCAGCCTCACGTTGCATGGCTGCTGCTGCTGCTCTGGGTGCGTGGGCAAGGACAGCTCAGTGCTCGCTTTGTGCAGCCCACAGAAGGGAAAAGGTGCAAAATGCCTCTTGTTCGTGCTGCAATGCTGCAGTACTGGGGTCTATGAGTGTCCCATTGGCACCAGGTTAAGTTTCCAGCCCAGCAAAACCTTCAGCTGAAAAGAAGCTCAAAAAGCCACACACAGACACAAACACACACACACACAAAAAAAAAAAAAAAGCCCCCAAGTGGTGTGGCAGCCCCTCACATCCCTTTTTGGATTTATGTTGCATCCCCTCTGCCTTTCTCCTCTCCCCTTTGCTGGCACTCAGTGCCTACTTTCATCAGTGGGGTTTGGATGTGACATGAAACCGGTTGGACCTCACACAAGGAACACTGTGACCATAAACATGGGAATAGCAAAAAAATACATATACAGATCACCTGCACCAGGCTCTGAAAATGGGATTTCTGATGGTGAGGGGAAGGGAAAAGGCCTTTCCTAACCTCTGAGACCTGCAGCGCGCTTAGCAAAGCTCAGCAGGGTTGGTGATGCCAACACCCGCACAGAGACTCCTACAGGAGCAGCTGGGATGGAGAAAAACACAGAAACCTCAAAGAAAATAAAAACAACAACAACAAAAAAATTGCTCATTGTGGGGATTTTTATATTTCTTTGCATTTCTTGGCATGCCTACCTCGAAGTGATACTGTTCCCCAAAGGAGCCCACTCCCAGCTCCACAACACCTCTGGGGCTGCTTGGGTTTGTGCTCACAGCCCTGGGACTGCTGGTGGTCTGCATGGTGCTGGCTGCACCAGGTGCTTTCCAGCTGGTAAATGCCAGTGATGGAAACTGGAAACAGTTGGCAGAATTCCCGTGATGGGGCTGGAGCTGCAGCATCACTGGGATGACAGGAGGGGTGAAAGAGAAGAGGATGGAAGGGAGAAAGGAATAAGACGGCGGCTGAGGAATGGCACAGGGCTGTGCTGGGAGTGCCTGTTCCCACTGGGGGTGATTCAAGCATGAGATGGATTAGGGCATCCCAGCATCACGCCATGAAATAAATCCAAGTCAGCACGACCATGGGCACAGTGGTGAACATCCTGCTCCCCCCCCATCCCCAAAAGGATGCTCTGAGCTCAGCGAGCATTCCCACGACACAGATGCAGAATTTGGGGAGCATCCCTGGTGCAGGGCATCCCCCAGAACCCCAGGAAGGTGTTTGGTGCTGGTGGGTGTGCGGCCCCCCCAGCTGCTGCCTCCCTCCAGGCACAATGGCTCATTGTGGGGCCGGCTTTCATGCAGGGCCAGGGAATGGCAGCGCAGGGGAAAGGCCGCCGGAGGAGCCGGAAAGTTGCTGTTGGACGGCGTTCAGAGGCCTCGGCGCAGTGGGAGGGAGCCGGGCGCGGAAAGCAAACAGCGGAAAGTGCTGACTGCAGGGGCGGCCCTGGCACCTCCAGCACCACCTGCAGCAATGCTTGGGCAGAGGGAGAACTGAGGTCCAAATGCTGTGAACTGGCCATAAATCCCCTGATATTCAGAGTGCGTCCCTTGCTGTCCCCAGCGGGCACTGCGGGCTTGGCTGAGCATCGCAGCGTGACTTTCGGGCTCCAGCTCTGCTCTTGCTCCCATCCTTCTCCATGACATTCTCTATATTCTCCCCGTCCATCACCTCCTTACATCTCTGTTTTCCTAGCTCAGAGATTTCTAGAGAGCCCTTCCCTTTGTTCAGTCCTCGCTGATTTCGGTTCCTCTTTCAGTCTCTCTTCTTTCCCTCAAGCACCCATTTCAGATGTCTCATTTCAAGACAGACACCCAAACCAGGCCGCTTTGCTATTTGGCCTCTATTTCAAGCAGCATTCTCAGTGCTTTGTATTTGCTTTTGAGTGCAAAGCTGCCTCCATCCCATCCATCCACAGTGCTGCTGGATGCAGCTCCAGCCAAACCCTGCATCTGAGCACTGATGAAGAACAGAGTTGAAGTGTTGCTCCATCTGCCAGCCCCAGTGCTGCTGGGGGAGTTGAGGACATACATTGCCTTCTGCAGTTTCCATAGTGAGCAGCCCAGGTGCACAGGGGCTTCCCCAGCAGACACCAGTGGGTATTTATAGTGCAAGCGCTGAAGTGTGGTCCCCAGGCTGTGCACACCATAGGGGGGACAAGCTTGCTGGGTCAGTGAGTGGCAGTGCTCACCCATCCATCCTTCAGCCCTTCCCCAGACTTCTTGCATGCCTGCAAGCCAAGGCTATAAGTGGAGCTGTTATCAATATTCCTCCTCCTGGATTTGTCGCATCCTGATGCAATGCACACCGATGACTTGTCAGCTCCTCTTGGTGCTCAACCCATCTGATGCCTGCATTTGTGGATGCAGTGTCTAATCAATCCACTTCGATGCTCATTTGCCTGAACTCGTGCCACAGCACTGTCCTTGGGGAACTCCCCATCACGTGATCTCAGCCCTATGGATAAGCAGCATCTGCTGGTGTGAAAAACCCCTCCAGTTCCCCAGCCCTGTTAATGAGCATCTTCAGGCCTCTACACCAGTCCCAAACCGACTGCATCGCTTTCCTGAGGACAGTGAGATCCTGAGCCAGAGCCCACAACAAAACCTCATTGGGAAAAAACCATCATGTGAACAAATGCACAATTTTTCAAGATTTAGTGGCGATTCAGGTGGTGAGAGTGCATTGAAATGGTTAATTTGCCCATTGGCCAACAGTGCTGAGCATCTGTGAGGAGAAGAAAGTCAACCCCACGTGTCCCATCCTACAGCAGGAGGGAATGTTTGCGTCATCCCCGGGCTTTTGCACTGCTCCCGTTTTCACCTGGCCTTGAAAACTGAAGGCAACGTAAGAGCAAATTCACAAAGCAGCACACTGGGACTGAGCGCTATGAATTATTCTTCTTTTAATTTCACATGGTTTAAAATACAATATGAAATAAGGCTACAGTATATAAAAAACTCTCCAGCAAAATGATGTGCCAGCATCAGCAATTAAAACAAAACCAACCCCTTCCTTCTTTAAGTATTCAATGGAGGAGGGGCGTTTTTTGTATCCTTTAAAAAAACGACAACACAACACACGGACACACACACACATCGCTACATCTCTACGCTACCTCAGCTCAGTTTTTAAAAAGCACCTGCTTTTTCCTTGGTTTTTTTTTTGTATTTTTTTTTTTTTAAATCTTGCTTTTAAAGTTTTTTGTTTTTTTTTTTTTCCCACTTTTAAAAAATATAAATTATATGAAAATACACGTTGGAAAATAGTCAAACAGCACAATATAACAATCTCTCTCTCTTTCTTTTTTTTTCTCTTCTCCTATCTGTATCAGCTTAAAAAAAAAAAAAATTCCCATCTGTAAAAACAAAATGTAACAACAAAAAAAAAAAACCCACTTTTTTCTTTTTTTTTTTTTCTTTTTTTTTTTTTTTTTTTTTTTTTTTTTTATTTTATACTGAGGCAGTTAATTCCTGGAGATATTCCATTATAACATATATGCATACATAGATTTATCATTTATTTAGACCTCTTTGGAATGTAGACAACAGCTCACGGATGTTGGAAAGACCCCACCAGAGAGCAGAGCGCACTGAGGAACCCAACGCTTGTGATGCTCACAGCAACGTGGCAGCCAGGCCCCAAAGCTCTGCAGAAAAGCCCTCCAGAAGACAACGAGGCAGAAAGTGGAGATGCTTCCTGCAGCCTCTGCATTGTTTGGTGCTAACCAGGATTGCTTTGCGGATCCGGCGTTGGGTTGGGAATAGGGGAAGAGGTTAAACTGTGTGATATTTGCTGATTCTCACCGAACCGCTCTCTGGTTTGGTGGGCATGGTGAGGATGGGTTGGGGTTGGACATGGTGACCTCGTGGTCTTTTTGGATCTTAATGATTCTATCACTTCTCCGAAGTGACTTCATGTGTGACCATGCCTGGAGCTGGATGGTCGTAGTGCGTAAATAAATGGATCTGCACTTGCACACACACGGCTCTGCACTGGTTATAGTCATCATACACAGAGATGGAGGATAGATCTAGGCAGATCTGCTTGCTTTTTTTCCAGCATTTTATATCTCTTTCTGGGGCCTCTTTCCCCTGATCTTTGAAATGACTCTTTCTTTGGGAAACGCACCTTAAAAAACCTTTGGGAAAGGAAAATCACAGCAGTGCAGAGAGCTGCACTCCCCAGGTTGGGGGACAAAGGGGACAAAAGGGACACAGCGGGTGAAGGGGATGTGCCCCAGTTGGTCAGACACCAAAAAACAGCAGATCAGAAGCAGGACAAAGAAAACACTCCAAATCACTGGAAACCTTCCAGAACAAGACAAACCCAAACACAATTCCTGAGTGCCACCTGGATCTGCCAAGGCTGGAGCTCACTGCCATGCAGAGCAGCCAGCAGAGGAGCGAGTCCCATCCCTGGCAGCTCCCTCTCAAACCCATCCTGCTGGTTCAGCTTGTGTGTGAGTTCACCAAATTTTCATGGCCTTGAAGAACAGGAGGTCACACCTCCCTCTCCAAAAGTCAATGCGCAATTACAAAAGTGGGAGAAAAAAGAAAAAGAAACAAAAACAAATCCTCACATTTCCAGTGTATAAACAGCACACAGCCCTCTCTGGGATGGTCTCTAGAATGGAAATAAAGAGTTGAAGAAAACAGCAAACTGGGAGATGAGGGATTTGGCCTGGTGGAATGGTGGAGTTGGTACCCAAAACTCTGACTCCTTCCATCAGAGTGAAATATTATCCCTGTTTTCTGCTTGAAAAAGGCACTTCAGCTGCAGCAGGGCCAAGCAGGAGGCATTTCCTAAGGCATGGTGTGATGCCACAGGCAGGAGCTCAGCCACGTAGCAGCACGTGGGGCTGAAAGGGGGATTCTGTAAGCAAAGCACACTTTGCAGTCGCATGCAAGAGAGCAACACCAAAAGCCTAAGAAAATCCTACCGAGTGCTGAAAACCCTACAAAGCTACCATGTCCTGCTGGGATGCCCTTTCACTAATCCACTGCCACCTGTTTCTGTGCCATTTCCTTGCCCCTTTGCCCAGCAGCTGCAGCAACCCTTGTCTCTGCCCCTCGGTGAGCCAGTCCCTGCTGGGTAAAGCTGTGGTGCCTGTTCTCACCCAGGCTCCCCAGTGCCCACGTTGTCCTCCCTCCCCTCCAGCTCAGAGCTGCTTTCCCCACCTGCCCAAGGAGCCCAGCTGCCTTTCACCTCCCAGCAGGCAGTTAGTGAAGGAGTGGGCCACCCCTCCTTTGGTGCACGCACCTTTCACTGTCCTTGCATCCTATTTTCCTTCCTTTCCATCTGTCCCACTACTTTTTGCACACGCTCAGTGGGACAACATGTAGCCCCAACGCTGTGAGCGTACCCAACATCCTCCCTTACCTACACTTCCATCTGCACCCCCTCCACCAGCTCTCCCGAAAGCCACCCTCCTCTTCCCCCTGGCAGTGCCTCTGGGTGGATGCAGCTGCACAAGACACTCAGATGGACGAATAACACACAAAAAAAGCTACTTTTGGTTCAAAAGCATAATACTGTCTTTAAAAATAAAATGCCCAACAGCTCTTTGGGGCAAACACCCCAATCCCACAGCCAGACCTGCACGGGTTGTGCCCTGGGGTCACCTCCAGGACTGTTAATTTTTACCACCGAGTCTTCAGTGCCACACTGAGCCCAGCCCTGCGGGGTCTTTGCCCAGCAGAGTGAGACTCACTCCAGTGCAGGTAAATGGGGTAGAAAAAAATCAGCACACAGGAGCAGCCCCCCAGAACTCATTGTGCTGCTCTCCTGCACTCAGGCAAGCACGAGATGTGTCACCAACCCCACCACCAACAGTCATGTGTTTCATGTTAATCACACCCTGACACGGTTTGCGGATCAGGCTCACAAAGGGCAGTAAAGATCCCATTTGCAAAGGCCAATTTCCTTTCTGCTGGTGCCCATGCTGGTTAAGACATACAGCAATAAAGACGGAGCTGCTCAAAACAGGAAGGAAGAAACATTTCCTTTTGGTTTTCCAATGTTTTCCTGATTTTTTCCCCTCACCAACTTCTGCAATTTTCATTGACATCGGGGGATTTCTCCCCAGTCCTCTCCAAAAAATGAGAAAATTCCTGAAGGCACCAAAGTGTTCCTCATAGAATCATAGAATGGCCTGGGTTGAAAAGGACCACAATGATCATCTAGTTTCAGCCCTCCTGCTATGTGCAGGGTCACCAACCACCGGACCAGGCTGCCCAGAGCCACATCCAGCCTGGAGCAAAAACTCCATTGGAAAAACACAAAAGCCATTTTCACTGCAAAAACCTCGGTAAGCTTTGGAAAGTCACTGCATGCACAAGGAGCAGATGGAAGAGAGAGACTTATTTTGAACAGCAACGACAAAAAGGTGCCGTTGGAAATCTCACCCAGCTTTAGCAGCACACAGCAGAGCAGAGCAGAGCGCGAGGGCTGCAGGATGGGAGCAGAGACCCCCGGCCAGCAGCAGCAGAGCTGGGGCTCCATCACATCCCACCCAAAAACCACTGACTGCAGCGCTGCCCTTCTCCTGTGGGGTCTACAGAAACCATTTTCTCTTTTTCCTCACTGTGATAAAACTCTGCTGGCATAACAGAAACAAACACACACAATATTGCAATACTGAGACCATCTTAGAGCTTAAGACTATTAAAAAAAAAAAAAAAA
>NW_024962283.1:865413-973189 GCF_019238085.1 Lagopus leucura
TTTTTTTTTTTTTTTTTTTTTTTTCTTTTTTAAAGTGAGCTACATTGTTCTGGCTTTCTTAAAACTCAGAATCTTACCCAAAGAAGCCTGTCCTGGAGCTCTCAGCAAACAAAGGCTCATCCTTCTCCGAACCAAACTTTTAAGGTTATTCCAACCAGAAGTTCGACTCACCCGCCACCCTCTCTCCCAACATCCTCCAAGCATCAAATCTGAGTTACTCTCTATCAACAACAAAAAAATAACGAAAAAAAGCAAAAAAAAAAAAAAAAAAAAAAAAAAAAGATGAAGTCCCATAAGCTCTTCAGAATTCACTCGTCAGCATCCGGCTTGACGTCCAGCATCGCGTGCAGCTCCTCCGGCGTGTAGCCCAGCAGGCTCTGCAGGTCGCAGACGAAGCGGTAGACGTAGCGCTTGCCGGCCGTCTTGTGGATGATGTTCTTGTCATAATAGTAACGCAGACCACGGCTCAGCTTCTCATAGTTCATCTTGGGCTTGTTTTTCCTCTTGCCCCACCGCCTGGCCACCTAGGAGAGGGGTAAGGAGAATCAGAGGGGATGGATGACATGGGGATGAGAGAAGGCTTTCTGGCTTGAATGGGCGGCCCTTGGACACATGAAAGCCATTAAAGCTTGGGAAAACCGAAGTGTTCAACAGCAGAGCACAGAGAAGGACTCCATGAGGACACAGAAGTCAGGTAAGGTAACGGATACCCCATACATGGGGAATGGGACAAGGTTTAATGATCGTGGCGATGAAAGCTCAACAGTTGGACTACAAGGTCTCAGTGATCTATCCCAATTTTTTATGATACTATGGTTCTGTGATGATCAACGGGAAGCCTCAACTCTCAGCTGCACACATCTGTCACTGTGCCTTTCTCTATAGTGTTTCAGCTTCTCACTAACTCTGAGCATGGGTTATTGCTTCCTACACAACTTCAGCCCAATTTTTAACAGGACTTTAGCTGGGCTTCAATTCACTGCATTCCCCTACAGAAGACCAGAACAACAGGCCTGTCCTAATCTCAACCACGAAAGCCCTCAAGCTGTACCAAGGGATTTTCAGGTTGTATATTAGGAACAATTTATTCTCCAAAAGAGCAGTGCTGCACTGGCACAGCTGCCCAGGGTGTGGGGGGGTACATCAGAACCATGGGGATGTGGCATGTGGGGAGATGGTCAGTGGGCACAGTGGGGTGGGCTGGGTTGGACTGGGATCAGAGAGGTCTTTCCCAACCATAGTGATTCTGTGATTCTACAAAGGACAAAGATGCGAGTTATCTTAAATATTTCAGCAGCATTTGGGCTGTGGTACTTTACCTCATCTGGATCAGAAAGTTTGAACTCCCAGCCATCGCCCGTCCAGCTGATGAAGGACTGACAGGATTTGTCAGTGAGCAGCTCCAGCAGGAATTGCCACAGTTGGATGGGTCCACTGCCTGGAAAGACAAAGGAAACACAAAACATCAGTGCCAGCAAATCACACCCCCTTCCATCCCAGTCCAGGGTGGGGGGTTCACATGCAAATGATGCTCACCGCAAAAAAATAAAACCTTCTGCCAATAAAAAAAGAAAAGCATCAATGGCTGCAGGGTAAGACCTCAGACAATCTGGCAGTTAAATCCTGCAGGTAAAAGAGCTTCCAATTTGCAGTCAGAGCTGAATACTTGCACACTGGAATGCTTCACTCCGAGTTACATAAATAGGATTATTTTTCTGGCACCCAAACAGCCAGCAGTGCTGCCTTGGCACGAGAGCACCACCATCCCCTGTGTGCCAAAAAGCTCCTGGCCATTGCGTGAACTCCGGCAGACTTCTGCTTCCCAACCTTGACTCTTTGCTCTGTGCCTGTTTATGGAGATAAAGGGGACCCAGGTATGAAAATTATTTGGCCTCTCTCCAGGGCGTGTTGCTGCAGCTCACAGAGATGGGCAGGAGCTGCAGGGTTTGGCAGAGCTCTGCTTCCACCAGAGCAGCCGGAGAGGCAAGAGCATCCCTCGCTGTGGATGTTCAGCCTCTCTTTTTATCTCCACGTCTCCCATTTTGGTTTGGGTGCTAATTTTGGCCAACAGCAATTTGTCTCGCGGCACTGAGCTCAACACACCTAACGAGCAGCAGCTGGTACACTGCAGGGAGACTGCGGCTTCGCAGCCTGGTTTTGGCTGGATTCATGGTGTGTGTGGAATGATGTAAGAATTACCTCTTCTTTGCAGTTGTGTCCCAAGCAAAGGTAGAGGAGAAGCCCTCAAGCCAAAACTCTTTGATGAGCAACTTTAAATGTGGCCACACCCAAAACACTGCGCTCAGCTCTGGGAGAGATTTTGACATGTTGTAAATGGAGCTTAGAAAATCTCAGCAATAATAATGACAATAACAGTAATAAACAGAGCCAGAGGTTAGAGGAAATGATTTATCACCCCTGAAAAACTGTGCAGTCTGGATGAGGATGGCAGGCAGGACGGGGCAAACCCGGCGCTGACAGCAGTGAGCAAAAGCTTCAAGCAGGGAAAAAAATTATTTCCTCAGAATAAAGAGATGGAGTGCAGCCTGTTTCCATGAATGACAATGGAGGCTGTCAGAGCTGTGGCTGTGGGATAATGCAGGGAGGGAGGAGAGGGGTGTTCCCCCTAATCCACAGCATTTCAAATGACTCAAAGCAGACGGGCTGCTGGCAAGCAGGAAATGACAGAGCTGGCTCTGGGACAGGAGCATCAGGGCTGGGGAATCACTGCGCCCCATCCAGCCCTCCCCAGAGGGGAATCAGAGAGAAATCCCAAGGAATTGCTCCAGGTTTTGTGGGATCTCCTCCCAAACCATGCAGCACAAAGGAGCATCTCATCCCTGCTGTCTCTATCCGGCCCAGGACAAAGCAGACGGCTCACTGCATTGCCCCAGACATAAATGAGAAGAAGACGTTTGGTAGAGATGCTGCAGCCTCATGTGCTCAGCAGGAGCTTGCCAAGACACCGAGCCTCTGAGAGGGATGGGGCCAGAGCCGCACTGCATTACCTGCAGCGAAGTGAGGGAGGAAATTCAGATCATGCCTTCACCTCTCATCTGAAACAGAAAAGCCAAAGCCTGGTCCAAATCAGCCCCACATCTTGAGATCATGGCCCACACCAGGCTTTGTGCACAGGGGAATCACTGTGCAAGTGGGTGCTCCAGGCTGCACAGGTCAGGACAAGTGAGTACAGGAAGGGACCAATTCTCTAGTCCCATCCAACTTTATACCAATGCTTTACACACATAGGAGAGCAACTGGTGCCCAAAGCAGACCAACAGTGCTGGGACACAAGATTGCAGCACAGATTTACCATGCTGCCTAGACAAAGAAGAACTTTTTACTCCTTCCCCAAAATAAAACACATGGAAAGCTATTGTTTGGATACTAGGTTCAAGGTGACTGCCTTCTAACTACCTGTGTGTGATATTCAAGGCATTGGGGACATGATGCAAGAAGTGTCACCATTCCTGAGCCAGGGGCCAGCACAGCTCACGTTCCATGCTTGCCACTCAGCTGCCAGCTGGCACAGGGTGGTGCTGGAAAACCCAGCAGTTTATCACCCACTTGCTGCAAACGAGGTAGGCTCCTTCCTGCAGCACTAGGAGCTGCTCAAATGGTTATTTTGGGATTTTGAAGAAAGCGGTGTCATCCGGCAACTTGTGCCTTGCAAGAGGGATTCCCAAGGTCTATTCCTAGCTGCCCGCAGGACTCGCGTAAAACCCCAAATTCCTCTGTTGTTGGACAAGCAATTATGTCAAGAATGTGTTTACCACACAGCTCGCAGGCATGTCTCAGCTCCTATAAACACACCCTGCCGGAGGGGAAGGAGCAGAGGCCCTGCAGATGGGGCACGATGGTGAAGCAAGGCAGGCACTGCACATGGCAGGAATCAAAGCCAGCACGTGTGCAAGCCAGTAGGGCCCAAACAACATGGGGAGACCACAGGAATAAGGGGAAGAGAGAACACCAGGGCACAGGTGCTGGGGAGGACTGTGTATGGTCTACTTGGAAGAAACAGCTGTAATCAGAGCTGAAATTAATTCCTTTTGCACACTTTTCATGCAAAGCAAGGAGCTAAAAGGTTTCTCTGTGACATTCAACTTGTACAGAGATGTCCACCCACCTGCAGCACATTCCCAGCACTACTGGGATGTGACGCTGCTGGGCTTGTCTCTGCGCCCTGCCCCTCGTTGCCTTCCTCTCATCCCCATCCACTGCAGGAAATACCCACTGAGACATCTGGTCCAGATCACTTTGGACCACTGGAGTGCCCCTGCAGCCCCAAGCATGAGGTGCAAGGACGCAAGCCCCCCTTTATGGTGCTGGTCCCACTGCATGCTCCCAGGGATTTCCCACACCAAAGCACCCAGCCTCATTGTCCCCACAGGAGCTGTGCAGAATAGAACCCGCCAGAGGGGCTGGCTGCCCATTGGGCCACAATGGGGACCCTGTCTTGCCTCGGTACTACTGAAGAGGGTCCTTCAGCTGGGCTGCTGGGGCCTGTCACTGCACAGGAATTCTCCAACGTCAGGGGGAAAATATGCTTCTTGTGCCAGATGACAGCAGGCCTCTATTCTGGCTGAGTGGTGTCACACCAGGGCACTGGGTTTGGTGTTACACCATCCTTACACCGTCCTGCCCGGGATAAGGCTGGAGATCCCCATTCCTGCTCCATGTGCTTTGGGTAGGACTGGAGATCCCCTGCTAACTTCCCACCCTGTGGTTCCAGAGATGGTTTTATACCAAAATGCCCAGTCTCCAACATTCATTCAGGTTTTCTGCTTCAGCACACCCCAGTGGGCACTGCCACCAGTGTGGTGATGCCAGCAGTACCCCACTGCCTGTGCAGGCACAGTTCCCAGCCCTCAGTGCGTCACTCCCACTGTCTCTCAAGCTTGTTTCACACCCTCACCCCTCTCAACGGTCTCTGTTTGAAAGAAGAAAAATAAAACAAACAAAAAAAAGCTTCAAAAAAAAAAAAAGAAAAGAAAAGAAAAAAAAAAAAGGCACCTATGCTGTTCACTCTGTGGTTTGTGGTTCACACCAAACAAAACAATTGGACATAGCAACATCTCCAAAACAGCCCTCGTTTTGGTGACGTGCCCACCCTACACAAACCCCATCAGTGGCATTGCAGGCACTGGAGTCCAAGAATCCAACTGCTGTGTTGGGATTGTGGAACCATCACTGCGTGCCTTGCCTCCCCACATCCCTTACCCAGCCTGGTGCAGCCACACCATCACCAAGGGCTTGATTTGTGCAGGCAGCAGGACACTGAAGTACAGATGGAAACATCTCCAAAAAGTGATCAGAGTGGGGAAAGACCCAGAAAGCTACTTCTTGCCACGTGCTTTTTGTGCTGCTTGCAGAGCAGCCCCTCTGCTGCTGCTCTGCCATCCCCTCCAGGCTGCTGGGCAGAGCAGAGCTGCTGTCACGCTCGGGCAGCGTAGCGTGGGGCTGATTTCACTGTCATTTGCACACGTCTGGCAGGTGGGGCAGGAGCACTGAAGCAGCCCCACAACCCACCCTGCAGCTCCCCACCCTGCAACATGATGCTGCAGCAGGAGACGTTGCTGGTGACACTGAGTCACCCCACAAGGGTTGGCAAAGCACGGGACTCAAACTTAGTGAATGAGCACCATCTCCTGCATCTCATGCTACATCTCCAAACTCCCCTAAACCAAGATACCAGCAGCTACAAATGCTCACACAGGCAGGATGCAGGGAGGAAAGATGCTGATGTTTCTAGAAAAGCAACTGCACAGGATCTGGATGCCAAGGACAGACACCCACATGTCAGGAGCATGGCAGGGTCATGCTGGTGTGTTTTGCATGCCCAAATCTGGGAGATCACAGGCTGGAAGCTGAAGGCCAGCAGCATAGTAAGAGGAGGGGAAGAAGCAGCACACAAACTCTCTTGAAAGACACCCACTTTCTTTGGCATCGACTTTCTTGCAAAACAGCAGCTGCGTGCTTTCACTTCTGTCTCACTGATAAGCATCGCACAGAAACGGAGGCTGTCGAAGGCACGGCTTCATCTGCACCACAGATGGTCTGGATGGGGTGGATGGGTTCACGGGGCACATTTGAGCCACTATCAATACAGTGCCATGAATGCTGATAGCAACCCTCAGAGCTGGATCCAGGGCACAACCGTTAGCTGTACAGAAGCAGTTCTGGGTGCTCAGGAGATAGCATCTCATCCCTGCACTGCTTCTGTCTTCTCTAAGGGCAGAGCGATAATGAAGATAGCATCAATCTGTCGCTAAGAGAGACAGTCAGAGACAGTCAGGGTGTGTGTGATACTAGCTGGGGCAAGGACATTAACTCCTTCAGTGCTGAGATTGCCTGTGAAGACTTCAGAAACTTCCTAACTTGCCCCATAAGAATGGACAACTTACAAAGGCAATCCTGGCCTTGCAGTCAAGGCATCAAGGTGTGCTTCACAGTCATCTCAACCTGCTCATCCCTTTCTCCTCTCTCCCCCCACCAGGCCCAAGGGGAATCGCTGTGCTCTGCTGCTTCAGCTCTCAGGATCAGAGGCTCAGTGCATCACAGCTCAGTGCTGCAGGCAACGCTGTGAGACGGAAAGCCCCGGCTCACTCAGATGGTGCTGAGGTCCTTTGTGCCACAAAGCAAACACCACAGCTTGGCTATGAACTCATGCAGGTGCTTTGGGGTGCTCAAGAAAAGCCAAAAGCAATTCAGCCTGGAGCAGCACAGGGTCTGAATCTTTGCTGGACCTGCACCAGCAGGAGGTCAGCAGGCTGGAAGCTGAAGGCCAGAAGTAGGTCAGAGCAGTGGAAAATAAATATAGAGCAAAAAGGCAGAAGATCAGTGCGGTCAGGCCCACAGCATGGGCAGCACGCTGCTCTGCTACAGCCCAGTGGTACTCATTCACACAGTGTTTGCTCTCAGGAAGGATGCAGGTTGCTGTGGTACCCACAGAGGCTGGCAGCTCGTGGGATCCAGCAAGGCAGCCCTGCGGATGGCACAGAGCTCCATTTGGCACAGCTGAGCTCAGGATGAGGGCTCAGAATGCAGCCAGAATGAGGCACTCACCCACACCAAACGCTGTGCTGAGGAGCTCAGTGCTCACTCAGATAACTCAATGTGAGATCTCACATCTGCCTGCAGAGCAGACACATCCTGACACTTGTCCAACTTTAAGGTTTGCATTCTGTCTTCATTTCCTAGGTCATTTCAAAAAGGAATAAAACCTGGCTTATAGTAAGGCTCCACTTGGCCAAACTCCAGAGAGCTTGCCCCCAAAAAGATGTCCATGGACATCCTTCCCTGCAGCTATGGAAACTGTAGTTTACTAACTCCGGAGCAGTTACATTTCTCCTTCAAAAAAAGATAAGAAAATTGCATCAATTTCTATCTGAGCAACCATGGCAACTTGTTAAATTAGGTCAAGATGTGGGGGCAGATAAAGCAGCTCTGAAAAGCTGCTTGCGAGCTGTGTGAGGAACACATCAAACACAAATGGCGCTTCCGTCAAAATGCACCTCCTCAGCGCAGCACGCGCCTCCCGGGGCAGATATCATCAGAGATTGCCACAGCTGTGGTAAGGCTGTGCCACCTCCCAGGGCCACCAGCAAAACAGGCCCATGCTGACAGAGCCAAGTAATATGGGCAGGTTCCTAACACAAACCCAGAGAGCCCCCGAGGTGATGGATGTGGTATTCCACGCCAAGGCACCGTGGCACATCTGCTGGGCGCTGCACTGGATGGTGATGGGGTGCCAGTGTTGGGTGCATGTTCCAGGAATGCTCTGGGTGAGAGATGGAAAGCTGTGGGGCCATGGGCTGGCAGTCCCCCTGCTCTGCTCTTCTGGAGGCTCCACCTCCTCAGCAGAGCTGTAGAGAGCTCAGGCTTCGAGTTCCTCAGCTCTAACCACCAGATAGCACTTCCTCCCCTGAGTAAAGTAAAAGTAAAGCAAAGCAAAAACAAGAAGCCAGGACTTCTGTCTGAGAGTCCCCACCGTCCCTTCTCAGCTGGCCAATGAGAGGTCCTCACTTCTCCATGGCCAGCCTTACTTTTTTTATTTCTTCCCAGAAATAAACTACTGCAGAACAGTTTCAAGAGGGCCAAGTTCTCCTACAATTCGTCATACAACATGTTCTCACTCGCTCTCACTGTGACCTGCTTTCAGAGCAACCTGGCTTCGCCTTGCACCCATGCTAGGCTCCCTCTATACAGGAAATATGAGGTGCTGACAGGTCAGTAGACATTAAAAAGGGATGGAGGACATTCCTAGAGTCACACATTTGTAAAGCTTGTCAGTCCAAAGATCCTTCCCCATGGTAAATGCAGGCAGGGGCAGTTTCAGCTCTGAATAACTACTCAGCAGCCTCTGGAGAAAGCGGCGCTCTGACCGAAGGATTTCCAAGTGATTGGTGTTCCTGGAAACCTCTAATTTTCCTCTGTTTAAAGTTTTTCAAGTAAAGCAATGAAAAAACTTATTGATCATGTCAGAGTGCGTGGGCCAGGGGATTATCTTCCCAGCTCAAAGCAGGCTTTGAAACGAGGCAAGGGAAAAAGTTATGCAGAGAAAAGCATTTGGAAGTGTGCTCTGGCACTGCATAAACCAAAGCCTCACTTTCCCTGTGGCAAGAGTCCAAGGACACACTTTGGGGTGCTAAGCTCCTTGGCCAAGCACCGGGTCCAGCCCCAGCTTTGGTTCCTCACTGCAGAGGGAGCTGGGAGTGCAGCCTCTCTGCTTCCATGAGCAATAGCAAACGTGGAGGGAAACTTCCCACCCCAGCAGCCGAGCTCCTTCCCAGGTGATGGGTGCCCTGCACGCTTCCACAGCCCCAGTGAAAGGTGTTATCAGAGGAAAAGAGGAAAAAGAAGTGCAAGTAGCACTCCTGGGCTCTTTTCTTAGGAACTCCAACTCCTGTGGCTGGGGCAGAGCCCCTCCTACCACTCACGCCTCTCCCCACAACAGCCCCCAGCAAAAGCCATTCAGGAATGGCAGAGCACACTTTTATTTTGCATAGACCTGCTCAAAACAGGCTCACTCAGCAAGGCCGAGTTGAGCTTTCTTTCTAACTAAAGCTGTAGCAACAAACCACTTCCTTTTTTACACATCCTAAAATTATCTCTCCACCTCTCCTCCCCTCTGCATTTACACCCAACAAAAACTCAGTCTCAGCCTGAAGATGAGCTGTGTGTGGGAGGAGATTTCAGGGACAGTCACATGTCAGGATCTGCTCTGAACCTTTTGATGATTTTTATCTGCACAACTATTTCCACTGCTTGGCTCCTCTGGGCCACAGCTGCTACCAGCTGAGAAGGAGGGATCAGTGTGAACCAGGGAAGGAGCAGGCAGAAGGCTGCCCTGCAAACATTACCTGTCTTACAGGGAAATGACATAGCACAGAACGACTGGAAAGGATTACCTCGACATTGGCTTGAAGCCTGATCCCATGATTCTCTCCATGAAGAAAGGAGGTGGCCAGATTGCAGGGGGGACTATCATGTAAAAACACAAAGTTCCCATGGTCTATCACCTTCTCATCTCTCTCATTGCAGGGAATGGAAAATGCTTGGATCTGCTTTGGCAGTATCCCACCCCTGTCTCGCACCAGCACAAAAAGCAAAACAAAGTTCCTTCCTCCCTGCTGGAAGGGGATAAGATCATTCTGCATCATGCATAGCAATGCTGAAACACAGCCAGTCCTGCCTGAAGTGGGAAACCACAAGCAAGAGGCCAGTGCACTACATGAAAGTGGCAGTGGGGAAACCAGGGCTCCCTTTGAGTTCTCAACAAAGCTCACCAGACCCCAGCTCCTACCAAAGCCAACAGGAGGCATCCAGCTTAAACAACACACAAGTGCCCAGCGCTCAGATCCTACATGAGGATCAGAGTACCTGTGCCCAAAGCCTTGGGCTGACCCCCTAAACCCTCACTCAGAGCAACCCAGAGACCCTGGAGGCTCTGCCCTCTCCTTACACAGAGGCTCTCCATGAAGTGCAGAGCACAGAGCTGCTTTCCAGGGACTGCTACCCTACCTGTGTAGCCGGCGAGGGCAGCGGCAGGAATGACAGGCTTGTCCTTGTTCATGTCAGCCCGATCTCGAACATAGTCCTTGAAGGTGCCCTTGGGCTTGTGGTTGGGCAGGGCGGTGGGGTAGTCCTCCGAGTCAAAGCTATCATAGGAGGGGACGCGCTGCAGGCTCTGGAAGGAGGACTGGCTGCTCCAGGACTGCGTCAGGCGGTCGCAGCTGTCGTAGCTCTCTATGCTCTCAAAGGAGTCCTGGCCACCCAGTTTACCTGGTGAGAAGGAAGGCAATGTGAGAGGTGCCTGGCCAACACAGGGATGCTCTCAGTCAATGTGGTCATGAGAAGGATGCTTCGCTTGCCTGCAACAAGGCAGCCAGGCAAACATTGCTATCGGGCTGTGTCACACCATACAACTCAAATCCAAGCCCTGAAACAAGGATATCTTCATTACCTTTGTAATTCAAGAGCAGAGCCCTAGAAATCAGGCAGCAGAGCAAGGCAGGCAGAATTAGGGAAAAATACCCAGAGCCTTGACTCTCTACCAAAGACAGGTGCCTGGGGCCTACTGAAAACTGCCCTCTGTTTCCAAAAGGCAATGGCAGAGAAATAATCCACTTTAGACAGATATTCAGGGCCTAAACATGGGCCCTTCAAAGCCTCTTGCTGCAGAAAGATACAGGTCTGCAGTGATTGCCATATTATAACTGCCAGTCCTATGTAAGCACTGCTCAGGCTTATTAAGGGCACTGGACACCCGGCTTCTTTGCTTTTCATGTTTCCTACAAAACTCTACAGCAGCCTTTTATTGCCATATGTTACAATCGACTTCCACCCCCAAATCCCCATACAGCAGCGATTTGATGGAGGAAGGGAGCAAAAGTCTGAGAGCTCAAACAGCTATTTTTCCAGTTCTGGTAAGGTGAGCACAGCTGGGTTGTATCAAGACTGCTCTCCAGGGTATTTTTAGTAAAGACCAGAACTTGAGAGGCCAGATCCTCAGCAGCACCATGCTGATTTACACCCACTAGGAACGGCACAAGTATACCCTGTGTACTTAAAGCAGTGAGCTAAAAAAGGATACAAAGAACAAACTGAAATTGCTCTCTCTGATCTCCCTCACGCTGCCGATTGCTCAACATCTTTACTGACAAACTGAGAGCATAACAGGATCATTCAAGTTCACTAACTTCCCAAACCGGGCTAAAAACAGCTGCTGGGATTGTGCAAGAACTCCTGGAGAAATTTCCATTGGCAGAGCTACCCGCAGCTTGGGCCCAGATAGTAAATCACAGGGGAACGGGATCGTGGAAGGACGCTGGCACGCTCCCGCAGATCTTTGTTGTGTTGTAGTTCGAAGAGCACTTGCTGCAAAAAGACACAACTACCGTGGGTGTGGAGATATGCCAAAAAGGCAGCTCTGCCCTGACTGCTGGCCTCAGCAACAGGCATCTCCCTCTTCATCCCACAGAGATGCTCCATCTTCAAGCAAATGAGCTGGTCTTACAAGCTGGGATTTCCAGTTTAGACCCAGCTTCTCCTTCACATGACTTCATGAGACTCAGTGCAGCCTGACATCCATCATTCCCTCTTGGATACCTTGTTAGTTACTGCTAGAGAGTCCAAGTTACAAAATGATTCTCCTGGCGATATCCACACTTCAAATTCTTTTTTTTTGTTGTTTGCTTGTTTTTTGTTTTTTGAGAACTTACAAAATGCTCTTCAACCAATTCCTGAATCCTGGGAGGGGAAAATATCACAGTTCTGTGCAAGTTCCTTCATTGGTGTAACCACTTCTCTGGGAAATACCAAGGCACAAGCTCTTCTAGATAAAGAATTAGCAATCTGCCAGATGAACAGCTTCAGCATTAGAGCCATGACTTGTGTCATTTCATTGAAAATTCACCCAAATTTGACCTAGCTGTGAGCCTTTGCAAACCATGCCTTGCACCTACTCAGGAGAAATTTGTTAAGGAGTTTGACAGCCCTGTTTTCCAACCAGACACCTTCACTGATAAGGCAGACAGAAAAACCTCTCTTGGAACCACAAAATTAACTTCTAATGCCCCCACAAAGCAAGGCAAAGTGCAACTGTCTGGAAAACCTTCACCCTAATGTCTCTCTTCCTTAAGTGCTTGACTTCACGAATGATTAACCTTATAATAGAGTGGGAGGTGGAAATGTCTGTAAATATAAATAAGCTGGACTCTGGTTTACGTTAAAGCTTCCTTATAGCACTCTGGGAGGATTTATGCCACCCGAAGGCCATTCTACATTGCTTACATGTAGTGCCAGTGTGAGCATACCCACGATGTGCTGCACTTCTTCGACAGCAATCAGTAGCATTAGCTAATGCCAGGGCCTTTGGACCCCAGTGCCGGGTGAAGGGCTCCTTCTTCACTCCCTGGAGCCTTTTTAGGCTTTTTGTAGGTACACACTCAAAATACAATTGCAAAAGCATCCCCGACTCATTGCATTTCAATGAGAATTCATAGGAAATCACCTGTGTTAAGGAAAAGTCCAAGAAGAGTGAAAGACACAGATGAAGGAATGATAGAAAAGGGTTGGCTTCAATGGGACAGATCACCAGTTCAAGCAAATAGCCATCAAAATCAATGGAGGTAATGGCAAAGAGTTTGGATCTTCGAGTGTAAAAACTTCCAGAGCTGTAGACAGTAATTCCTAATGAGAACTTGTAAAGGATTTATCGGTTGGGTTTTTTTTGCCTGATTTTCTAGGAAAGTGAGATTTCTACAACCACAGAGCAGTCTGTCCTCCCTAATAACCAAAAAGCATATTTCAGCTTCACTCAAGTTCGACATCAAAGTGCAGGGCAAGAAATGCCACATTTTTACAGATGCAAAAGCAAGCAGCGGAGTGGAGACGAGAAAGACCTTCTTGTTTTCCCCAGAAAGAAAGGCAGGAAAGGTTCAAAGCCTCCAGAGAAACTCTAGGGGAATTCAACCCCAGAAATGACACATGTTGGGAAACAGCTTCATTACTGGTATCGCACGGCTCCCTGTTGGCTTTGGTCTCCTGCAGAAGGGAAGGCAGCACTCATGTTCATGTAAGCAGAGACAGCAAGAACTCAAGCAAACCATGAGAGATGCCCAACCATACCTCGACTGGCACGTCCCATGCACATGTTGTCCGGCGTCACCACCTCCTGTTTGATCGTGAAGTAATCTGTCTGCAGGGAGTCCGTCTGGACGGGGTCACGCAGGATGACTGAGGGATAGTCGTTCTCATACTTGAGGGACAGAAGCTCTTCCGAGCTGATGGGATGGAGGGTCTGGTAGGACTCTGTGATGAAGCTGGGCTCGGAGAACTCGGAGGGAGGCACGCACTGTGCGTGTTCAATGCCATAACCTGGCGGCAGGATGAGAGGCTCAGAAAGCAAAGCAAGCAATCCTTATATGATGCAGAGACACCTGTAGGAGGTGGCCCTTCTATGCCTGGAAGCACAGTAATGATAACAATAACTGGGACTTACTAATGAAGTAGTCTGAAGTGTAGCGGGATTCTGGATACGCTGCATTCACTCCATTTGCTGGGTACGGTTTTGCCTCTTCTGCAAAGAGAAAAGGAAGCAGCTGTCACATGCCCATAGACACATCATGCTTTGCAAAGCATGCTGTAACACACAGAGGTCTAAGCGTCCTAAAGGTCTCCTGCCTGGGTTAAATCGGGCCGTTCAAAGGAAATGTGCAGTTAAGTGCTGATATATCACTGAAACACATGCTTGATACATTCAGGCTCCTTTGGGAACTGTTGCTGCAGACGCACAAATTTAAACAAAACAAACTAACAGTTCTCTCTATCCACGGCTCCAGGTGGTTCTACAATGCTTGTTACATAATTTCCTTGCATCCTTTATTTCATCAGTTTCTTTCTTTACAAAATTGCTTCACTTGGTTACACGTATGGTTTTATGAAAAAAGACCACCGTTCAAGGACAGCTGTTGTCCTGGAAAACTCTCTATTTTTAGGCCAGGTAGATGTAAGTCAGTGGGTAATGCAGACCAAAACCAGCCCCTATGATATTAAATTAATGCTACCTTCCTGTGTACACAGCACCTTTCACCTTACGCCTGATAAAGGCAGAGGATCCCAACTCAAAGCTTTGCCATCCTCTCCTTTAACCAGCCCTAACACACACTGCTCAGACTACGTATGGGCAACACCACAAATGTTGACCTTTCTATAGGCGTGGTTCACTGGGAACAAGCAAGCATCACATCAAAGCAGACTGCCCATTTTCCACTGCTCTTTCTGAGCACTTTCCTGCTCCCAGACTCAGCACTGACTTTGCTTTCCCACCTAAAAGCCACACTGCTCCTCCTGACCATTTTTTCCAATAACACCTTACTCGTTCCAGTATGGCACGCGGGCAGAGATAGCAGCATGGGAGATTTTTTTTTTTCTTTGCAGAGGGTAACAAAAATAAAATGCACTAACATCTCTGGGTTATATTTATTTCTGCTGAGGCTATAAAGAAGCAAACTGAAGATAATGCACGTTCGTTTGCAAGGAGCCTAATTTTGGCCCTCTCTCCTGGGGATTGCAGGGGTGGAAAATATCTTCCAACAAAAGGAGGTTTTGTGCAAACAGAGAGACCTAATGAGAAATGCTCTTTTTCTCCCCATGGAGTCTGCCAAGGGGCAGGGAGGGTGACCACAGGGAAAGAGAGCAACCTTCAGCTATGCTTACAGTCAAGCAGAGTGCACTGCTGACTGCTGGTAACTGAAGAAGCTATTTTAGGAAGAAATTTGGAAAAATAAGCCCGAAAATACCCAAATCCATGCAGGGAAAAGTCGCCCATCTGCTGCCATTTTTAAACCCTGAGCAGGCTGTGGTCCGTGAGTCACTCCCTCGGAAAGAGCTCACAAGGGGAGGAGTGTTAGCAGGAGGACAGCAGGGTCACAGTCTGTCCCAGCATGACCCCACTCCAGCAGTCACACCACCACAGGTAATGCCAGGCACGTCAGGGTTAGCCACCACCCTCAGCATCACCAGATCTGGGTGATGATGGCAGGTGACCAGGTGATGGGTGCCAGAAGTGGGGATTGGCGAGAGGACCCTGTGGGCTCACCCATAGCGTGGCTCTATAGGTGAACCTATGGGAATGGTGATCTTCACCTTCATGCTTCACATCTTCAGCTGCAAAGCGGAGAGAAACATCTCACACAGGGAGAGATGTTGTACAACACCAGCACAACAGAACCTGGATTTGACTGGGGCCTGAAGATATGAGACCAGTAAGATGAGTCTCATGACTTCCAGGGAAGAGGAATTAGTCCTTGGAGTGAAGCTGGTTATTTCTTGGAAGATCTCCTCAGTTACTCTCCAAATACTTCACACATATTGCCCCTCTGGGAGATGTGTAAAGAACCCACCATCCAAGCTATGGCTCAGACGACTTAAACAAGAAGTGATGAAGTCACTAACAAAGCTGAACACAGAATGGGGATTTCTTGGTTCCCAGAGCTACGTTAGTGGTGTTGAGACAAATAAACTGTGTTTTATTTTTTTCCATCCTCTTGGAAGAAAATCTGCAGTAGGTACAAAAGATTTCCAGCTTCTTTGTAAAAGCCGTTATCTATCTCACACCTTTTGCATCCTCCTGACCGTGGCATCCAAACATCCATCTGTCAGTGCTGCAGGGAAACTGGAGCCCTACTTGACAGCGAGCAACACAGCACCAAGTTCCTCACTGTACTTTAGGGAACTTGCAAGAAGAGCAGAGCTGGGACCAAACCCAGCCCAGTGCCTCAGCCAGAAGCTGCAGCACATTGCATCCCTCTCCAGTGGGTTGCAGGAAGGCTGAGCTGTGTTACAAGCCATGGCTTAGAGCAAATAGAAATAGGATTGACCACAACATTTTGCTTTGTTTGGTTAAACTGCATGCTGTTGATATAACCACTCATTAAAAATCATGCAAAACGAGAAGAACTGAACAGATACAGAGTCAAACAAAGAGCAGAAAAACAGCCCGTCATACCCTGACCCTGGGAAGAGCCATGTTTACCTTCTGCAAACCACAGGTAGCAGTAAAATTAGTAATCAGCAATTAACATCCATTTGTCAATGGTTTCCTGGAAGGCATAACTTTGTTCCCCCTCCCCTTCCTGCCACCAGCTCAGGCCTACGTACAGGCACGCAGGGTCAGCTCAGCAGCACTGGGGGTGTTCCAGGAGAGCACGTAGCTCTGCACAGAAATGAGCTACAGGAGATCTTCTATTAAGGATCTTAAGATTTCACTCTTCAGGAACCATCCGAGCTGGAAAATGCTGCACACCATCAAAATTAACATCCAAAATCAACATGTGACACCCCCCCACTCCTTGCGAATAAACCAAAATTAATTCCTTTAAATGCGTGTATGCAGGGACAGGCAGATATGATTTCCACCATTCCCTCCTGTGTGGGATACGACCACACTTAACTAAACGCCATTACACTCATTAGACAAGAAACAAAAGCCGCTTCCAATTGCAACTGGGAAATCAGTGTGGGATTTTGGTGATGTTGTTGTACCTTGCTGCACCGGAGGAAGTAGTAAAATTCACAGTGGGAGCTAAATGAACTGAGGAAGAATGCTTTGGAAAATCCCACCGCCATTTCCAGGCAGGCAGAGCGTCCCTGCATGAACAGGGTGTTCCCTTCCTCTTTCAACAAGCGCCAGGATTTGCATTGCCCACTACTGGCTGCGATGCCCATTTGAAATCTTACGGGAAAGCTGAGCTTTCAAAGCTGCTTTGACTGGGACTGCAGCCCAAGCACGACGTTGTACTCATTGGAAAAGCCCATAAGCAGAGGAACCAGGAGCACACAAACTATCCCCCTTGGAGACCCCAGGACTCACCTTTCTGCAAGATCTCCAGGTGTTCCCAAAGGATATCTCCCACAAAGTCGGGCGCTAGCTCCAGGAAGCACTCCTTGCCCAGGGCACAGAGGGCAGCTCCGTTCATGCAGAACTTCTGGAAATCCACTCCCTTCAGGCTGAACTCATTCACTGCCCACATCACCCAGTCCCGCACATGCGTCTCTGTCCACTGCTGGGGATCTGCATCAAGGGGTAGCAGAAAAGATCAGTCAATGAGCAACTAACAAGGGGTCGTAGAAGAGATCTGTTAATGAGCAACCACAAGCCTTTTCCCCAGGAAAACAGGACACATCTACATCTATCCCAGTGGATAAGCACCTGCACAGCATCATTCTCTAGAGACTGACAATCTCTTGGTGAAAAGGCAATACGTGGTGGGGGAATACTACACGCAGAGTAAGTTTGAATCAGCCATGTTTGCAGACATATTTCATAGCAGGAGTGAGCTTTGGAACTTATAAAAATCCTGGCAGTTCTCTGACCCCTTCTCCCACACACTCCTTCATCTTGTTGCTTTCCCCTCGTTATCAGCCTCTTGTAAAGCATCCCAGCTGCTTCCCTGTACAGTGGATGTGATTTGCAAACACAAGTCTCGTAGTCTCAACAAAGCTGCAGAGCAGTCTGGCAGTAGAGGTTATCTCACTTTGTTAGCAGGACAGACAGGCGCAATCTGTTGGGTGGGTGCAGTCTGCAAGTGGTACTGAAAGGTTCTGCCTGTGTGTCTGGATTCTTCCAGCTTTAACTGCCAAGAAACAAGGCAGTACCACAGGATGGGCACCACGTGTTGCTGTGGCATCATGGTGGGGGATTTGTCCTCTGTGCCCACCACAGCTGTGCTGCCTTCTCTTACCTTTGGGGATTCCCAGCCGCTGCTGCTCCTTTGCGAAGCCACTGAAGGTGGCTTTCAGTGCCTGAGACATCATTTCCTTGCTGCTGGGGGTTAACAAAGGCACATCTGCACATTCCATATCTGAAAGCATCAGAAGAGAAAAACAATCATAAGGGCTGGGAAAGACAACAGAATGGTTTGCACAGTATTGAATTGTCAGAAAACAAGCAAACTGTTCCTTTGCTTCTTTTGAAATTTTTCACACTCCAAGTCTCTAGCCCTAAACCTAAACCTGCAGGTCCACAAGCAGACCAGCACACAAGCCATGTCTGACAAGCTTGGCTACATGGTGCTTGTAGTCTCCCTGTGAGCCAGTCCTGAATGTGCTGTTGGAAATTTGATGGTGATATCAGACACCATCACAGATAACAGCTCACTCAGCATCACCATCATCCCAGCTTCTGAAGCCTGTGAGATAGCTGGGTCACGAGTCCTATACAAGACTGAACAAGAAAGCATGAAGGAAAGCATCTCTGAATGCCTGCCTCAGTGCCGGGCATCCTGGCCCAAAGCAATAGGAAAAGTCATTTTGAAGAATTGCAATCAATCCCAGAAAAAGGAGGGCCACAGCAGGATGAGGCAGGACGGAGAACCAGCAGAAAAGCCATTCAAGGATGGGAGGGAAAACAAAGAGCTGGAAAATCCCACATGAGCACAGAGTTACATCATGCAAAGCCCAGGCGCTCCGTGAGTCACCGAACAATGCACAGCCGCCCCATGGGATGCATGGGGCCAGGCCAAGGGCCTTGGAGCCAGTCCTGATGAGAAGCAAAGGTCTGCCTTCCTTTCTTCCCTTTCGCTAATTTATTTGGAAGGAGGTGGTAATTTGTAGCCAAACAGTTCCATAAACAAAAGCAATCGTTTGAAAAAAAAACCTCAATCTGAATAAAGGTTTTGGCTCTTTTTCACATACTTGAAGCATTCCTGAAAACCATCATTTGTGGTGAAGGAAAGCCTCAAATATTCACCATCTCCAACAACTGAACTTTGTCAGTCTTGTTGTAAATCCTCTGCCGGAGGCCGGCTTCACTCTGCAGCCTATCAGGAATTTTTCAATGAAAACTGTTCTCAGTGGAAAAATGACAATGAGCGCAAATTTTTGGTGTTTTCATCACAGCCGGATGTGAATCTCAAAAGCCCTCAAAAGTGCTCTCCGTGCTGTGCAATGGCACCTTGGCTCACTATCATTCTGCATTAAGCTCTGATTTAATGCTCCACATATCCTCAAAGTGCTCCTCTCTCAAGGATCGCTGAGAGCATCCCGACTGCAGCCCAGACCAGAGCTGCTCTCCTGCCTTCATCTTTGCACCGCTTCTCAACCCCAAGCAGACGTGCAAAGCCATCCATGTGCCCAGCTCCCAGCTCACTGCTCCAAACTCCCATTCCTTTTGTCCAGGTAGCCCTGCTCAGCCCCAGCGCCCCATTCCTCCCCCAGCCCTGCTGTAGAAATCAAGACCTGCCTGCCACACTGCAACCGTCAGGACCTTCAAAAGCAAATAATAACAATCAAAGGCTATTTGGCAAATTACACTTCATTATTTACTGGATTTAGCTGAGGAGGGCACAGAAAAACGAGCAGGCACCCTGCATATCTCTGTTCTCCATCTGCTGGCTTTGAGATAATGCTGGGAGAAAGTGGTTTGGTGCCCTTTTCCCTTCATCCTCATGTTACACGTTAATGCTCTGCTGGCTGTGCTCTGTGGTTATGGGGACCACCCATGGATCTGCTCCCTCACGGCCGCTTCAACAGCAGAGCGCTGCTCCTCGGCCATGGGAAGCTGAGTCAGAGGCAAGCTCTGAAAACGTTTCCAACCCCATTTTGCACTGAATCACTTGCAAAAACCTGCACATAGATGACCTCCTTAGGCAAGCCACAAGCCAGGCTTCTGCTAGTGCTAAATTTTTCCTGCTGCCATGCAAAGGAGCATCTGTCACTGATGGGTCCATGCATTTGGGTTTGCACAGAGCCAGTGAAGCAGTTTTTCAGTAGCACTGGATAGGGTTTCAGTTCCATAAGGTGAGCACCAAAGCCAAACCAAAGCACACATCTCGAGGTTTCTCCTTTAAAACAAGATGCGTTGGGAAAATTCAGAATCGAAACCTTTTTCTCTTGTTAAACCATAGCTACTGCTTAAAACTTCTTCAAAACACAAGGCAGCCTCAAAGCCCCACACCTGCAAACATCTGCAAAGCCTAATTTTAGTCAGCAGCATCCCGCCTCTATAGAAGAGCTCGCGTGTGCAGCATTAAATGGGTTGGTGAAGCTGTGCATACGTTTGTGGACGAGTCCCGGCTGCGTGATCCGGGGTAGAATGGGAGGGGGGACAGTTTGTACTTCAATTCTGGCTTTGAGAGATACTAAATGCACTGAAAGGTCACTCTCTTTGTTAATTCCTGGGAGCATGATGGGCTTTACCTGCCCTCTGATGTGGCAGTGCTTTTCTGCAGGACCCTTCAGGAGGACACAGCCATGGTTCTGTCCCCATGCGCAGCACACACCGCCTGCAGCTCTGGGTGGGCAGAGGTCAGAGCAGGGCAGCATTTGGGTAACAAAAGCAGGCCGGGCTTCACTCCCCTGGTTTCAACTTTCACTGTTATCTGAAACCCCTCTCCAAGATTTTAATCAAATCTTACACAAATAAAAAGTCCCCTTTGTGAACCTCCTGCTGCCCGCAAAAGCACATGCAAAAGCATGCACGCGTGCACACAGGAGGGCTCAGAATGCATCAAACCCAGCACCAAACTCAGCTGCTGTACCCCAGCTTCTTTGGGCAATTTCTTATTCAAACCAAAAAACCAAGCGTGGACTTGCACTGCAGGCTGGGGTTGCTGGATGGGTTTTGCAACACCCATTAAAGCCTCATTGACACAGCTTGCACGTGCAGAGTGCTGCCAAGATGCCACATCTCCTGCTGCTGCCGCTGCACTGACAGTGAGCGGCATTTGATTTTCCTCCTGGGACACCAGGCAGGGTACGATGTTTTGGTTTTTAAATGCTAACAGGAGTTGCAGGCGCTCTGGAAAATTATGTCACAACATCTCCAGCATCTGTAGAGCAGAGATAAGCAATTTTCCTTACACGGTAGGAAGGCAGAGGGATGTTGATGCAGGAGGCTGCAGCTTTGCAAAGCAAAGAGAGGTCTGGGGGCTCAGCTTGAGATCCTGAAGGCTTCCCAAAACCAGACTTTGTTTTTCCTCCTTTAGATCCCTGGGGACCAGATGGACATAAGGATGGCAATGATCCTGCCATAGCCAACATCCAGCATCACATCCCTATATGGCTTTTAAGCTTAAGAGGATGCACACCAAAGCCACCATCCCAGGTAACTGGTGATGGGAGATAGTGCCCTGAAGTTGTGCCAGGGGAGGTTCAGGTTGGATATTAGGAACAATTTCCTCTCTGAAAGAGCAGTGCTGCACCACATGGCTGCACAGGCAGTGGGAGTCACCATCCCTGGTGTCCCAGAGCAATGGGATGTGAAGTGGGCATGGTGGGGTGGGCTGGGGACCTCCAATGTCCTTACCAACCTTTATCACTCTATGATGGCACTGCAGTAAGTAGGTGCTGGACAAACAGACACAGAGACTGTGAGAAACGCACAGAGAGGCCAACATGACCAAGTTCATCTCCCAGACAAATTCGCGTTCTGCTCTCCACAGGCTCCACATGTATAAACTACTTCTACGCATCTGATCTTTTTAAAGCACTACGATTTACAAACTTTAGGGATTTTGACCTTAAAATGCAAGTGACTCTGCTGCATGTCAAAACATTAGCATCTGATTGCATAAGCAAAATAAATGGCAGTCAAGAAAAAAAGCTGGAGGACAGGAGCAAAGTCATTTTTCTCCCTAATTTCCACTTGGAGTCAATGCCCCCTTTAAACTCCCCTCAGCCACTCACTTTGTTTCCCATCAAAAGCCTCAGTGTGTCCTTGTTTGGTCCCCACTGTTTTACACAGTAGCCTGCATGCAGATGGATGCCCAGCGGGTCAGAGCAGGGCCAGCTGACCCCACAGCCCCTCCTGCCCCTGCTCTGCTGGATGCACACCGGGTCAGGAACCCAGCACACCATTCTCAAAGGTGAAAGCCCTCCTAGGACAGGGATTAGTCCTATGCTGTGCTGACATCACAAGGATGTAGGACACACTGACTGCTTGAAGGAGGCATGGGATATGTTCTGGAAAAGGTGCAAATTGGCATGGAGTCAAGTCAAGAAAACAATCACTCCAGGACCATGCATCCAACAGCTGCATGAATTTGTGCCCAAATATCTCAGAAGAGCTCAGTCCTTGAGCCATAGCTGGCTGAGATGCTCCTATGAGCACCTGTGCAGGGCTCTGCTGGAGGACAATTCAGCCAGGTCACAGCTAGGAGGCTGTGTCCCCTGGGACCATGCTCACCGTGCCAGCTTCTGCCACTCCAGGGACATCCCAGTGCTGCCCCCATAGCCCTATTTTCCTGTGATGGAGCAAGAGGAGTTTCTCAGAGATTTGGCAAGAGAGGCAAGGACTCATTTGCTCTCCTGCTTTCCCCTGCGCCACCAAGCTGCTCTACCCCACAGGGAGCCCACCATCACCTCATCACATGGCACACAGACTTCCACCCCAGCCTTCCCCAGGAGCAAAGCAGGGCAGGGCTAGCAATGGGGAGGCTGAAAGACAATTCCCAAAGTCTCCCAGCTGGCAGGGTTCAGCTGAGAAATCTTTCTCAGGAAGGGAGGAGGCTGCAGAGAGGGGGGCCGGGAGCTGAGACCCTTCCCACGCTCCCCAATGAGGCATGAGGCAGAGGCACCATCTCCCACATCTCCCATTTCAGGTCCCTTTCCCTTAGGGCAGATTTGCCTTTCCCAGATGCCCCACACAGCATCGGGGCAGGATCTCCTGGGCAAATAACCCCAACTGAGCCCCACTTATTTAGGCAGGATTAGGCAAAAATTTGTCTGCACTTTTGAACTGTTTTCACAAGCACAGCCTCTCACTCCCACGCAGGAAGCAGGAGCAGAGCCGGCCTGTTCCAATTAGGGCTCCTCAAACCAAAAGGACAGCGAAACTCAGGGGAGAAAAGGGGAATAGAGGGAAAATTGAGGAGGAAGAACAAGCAGGAGGAGATGCTGGGACAGAGAGCACTGAGATTTCTACCCCTCCCGCAGCACCTCATCATGTTTCTCTCTCCCAGGCATGGCACGAAAGGGACTGACATTTGCTATTTTAATTTTAAATAAATACATTTTTAAAAAAAGAAAAATAAGCTTCTTTTTTTTTTTTTTTTTTTTTTTTCCTTCAAGTAGTGAAAAATAAATACTCTGAGATGAAAGCGGGGTTTGAAGAGAAAAACAAGAGAGGAAACCAAAAGCCCTCACTGCTTAGCGCTGCAAAAAGAACAACAAAGCCAGCTTTCTTCCGGCATTCAGCAGCTTTCTTATGGAGATGCAGCGTGTCATGGGGGCGAGTTCTGCCACTAAATAAAGGGCCTGGAAACTTGTCCTCTCAGCACGCAGATAAAAGGGTTTCTCCCGAGTTTGTACTTGGAGCATCACAGGGAGCAGGGAATGGGAAAGGTTAAGAGGAGGGTGGGACCGGCTGTCAGGATGCTCTTGCTGTTCAGCCCTGGGCTTTAAGATAAACTGTGTTACCCATCATGTAAGGGGTGTGAGCTGCTCCAGGGTGTGTGGTCAGGGCAGCCGTGCCCACAGCCCTGCAGCACCCTGTGCTCACAGCAAAGCCTCCCAGCACTGCGTTTCCAACCTGTGGGCACCGCCCTTGCTCCGCTCACAACACAAAAATATACAAAATATGTAAGAATATCCCAGCCACCACCCCAGGTAAAACCTGGGACAAAGGTCCCTCTAGTCCACAGGGTCATGTCCCCATAGGTCACATCCTCACACACCGTAGCACTGAGGTGTTTCATCTCATCAAGGATTACTTTGAATGGGACCAGCTTTGCAGCAAGAAAAGAGAGGAAAATGGAAAATAAAGCAATCCAAATGTCAGTGCTGGCTTTGGCTCGTATCTCTTGGCCATGGACCAGGCAGCAGCACCGACAGGTGAGAGGATGCTTCACCGCCACCCAAACAGCAGCACCACCACGCTGACCTCGCCTGCTGCCCGAGTTTCTTTCCATTCCCTTAGTCACAGTTTCATGCTGTGGGTGTTGGATGTGGACCCTGGGAAAGCGGCATCCCCTGCACTCACAGGGGCTCGCTTCTCCCTGGTGTTTGTGGGGGAGAGAAGGGGGAGAAGCACGAGACAAAGCCCTGGATTGAAGCTCAGCAAAACCACAGGGCTTGAGTAAACGCTTGTTGCGATGATGAGAAAGTTTCCCCAGCTCAGCAGGCAGGACAGGACCCACGGCTCTGGAACTGGAAGTCAGGCTTCCCCTGGTGCAGGGCTTCAATGCATCCTCCTTATCTCAGCTGCTGGAGGGAGCATGGATGGAGCAGAGGGAGCACCAAGGACCTACAGCCACCTCCGGGCTTCGATGTGGCCACTGTTTAACGGCACTCATCAAAACTATGCAAAGCAGCCAGTGAAGGCAGCAGAAAGGTTTTTCCACCGAGATCTCAGTGGTTTAGATGCAGCAACTCTGCTCACCCAGTGAGCCCCCTGCAAACAAGCACCCATGAATCAGCTTTGCAACGGCTCCTCTCACTTCACATCTCTGAGCCTCACTGCTGAAAACTTGTGTGAGCCCTTTGTGAAGGTGCAGACCCAAGCACAGGGTCTGGGTTTAGTGCAACCTCTGCAAAGCCCACATATGTGCAGGGTGAGCTCCCAGCTCAGCACTTTGGAGCTGGCCACAGCAGGAGGTTGGGATAGAATCACAGAATGGTTTGAGTTGGAAGGGACCCCTAAAGGCCATCTGGTCCCAGCCCCCTGCAATGAACAGGGACACCAACAGCTCCAGCGGGTGCTCAGAGCTCCTACAGCCTGACCCGGGGTGTCTGGAGGGATGGAGCATCCATCACCTCGCTGGGCAACCTGTAACAGTGTTGCCCTAAATGAGGCTGCAGCCAGCAAACCAGCATTGCACAACATCCACGTGTCTCCAGGCTCCTGGCTGGGGGCGGTCAAACCCTTCTCCCCCTGCTTCCCCGTGCAAACATCACATGAGCCGCTGAAGATGGTTTGCCTCCTTTGCAGGGTTGGATGCTCTCTACCTCCAATGAAACTGCTCTCTCCTATAGGAAATTCTTCCTCCGTGATAATTCACTCTAATTCCCACTAACCGCTTTGCTAAATAGCTCTAATCCCATGCACAGGCACACACACTAATGGGAGAATGGGGAGGGCCCAGCAAAGCCTGTAATGGACACCCAGTCCTGGCTGAAAGGAGGTCAAGTGTAAATAGCGAGGCTGGGTCACGCCTGTGGCAGCAGCCTTGCATCAGTGCTTCAGCTCAGGGAGATGCTCCTCCGCAAACAAGCGGCAAAAACCCAGCTTCTCACACTCCGAGTCCCAGTAGCAAAGCTCTAATTGCTCAACAGCAATCAGAGGGAGGGGGGGGAACACCCTCCCCAAACCCAGTGATACCGACTGAACAAACAACAGGTATTCATCTGCTTCTTGGATGGCTGCCTGAGGTATTCGAATGGCTCATGCCTGGGCCCAGAAGCCTCTTGAAATTCCTCAGTCTCTGCTGGTTAGGGTGGAAACCCCGTAAGGTTGAATGACCCCTCAGGTTCACGCAGCTGCCCTTCCAAGGCAAACCAAGGCTGGGAGCTCCAGGGAACAGATAGTAGTCCCTGTCTCACACATCTAACACTTCCCTGCAGGAAGCTGCTGAACAACTTGTGCTGGTCTCATTCCCCTGGCAATGCCACCTGGGACACCTCTGCTGCAGTGACATGACAGAGGGTTCATCCCTGGAGCAGGATGCTCAGGCATCATGTGCTGTGACGTGGTTACTCAGGACTACAAGAGCACACACAGGTTGAATCAAGATGCTACTTAACCCCAACCTAGCAGCTCAGATTGCATATCTCCCTATCCAAGCAGTCTCTCCTTCAGATATTAATCTCGCTCTCCTTCATCTCTCAGACACGTGGATGGACACATTATAGACAGACCCATCTCTGTTGCTTCCAGCCACTCGCTCTGGTTGCTGCAGGAGACTCAGCAATGCTGCACTTCACATGACAATCTCCCAGAAGACAGCCAGCAGCGATTTTGCAAGTCAGGGTTGAGGTTAATCAGCAGTACATTGTGTGAGGAAGATGCTGTCAGGATAGGAAGTGTGAAAAGGGAAGGCTGAGATATTTTGGCAGGGCTGTCCCCCCGCTGCAGGGATATTGGCCAAAGAGACTTTTGGTCATGCTTAGGTCTTTCATCACCCCACAAACAGATCCCAACCCACCAAGCCTGCTTAAGCACACCTGAAGAACGTGCTGTGCCAACATTCTGTAAGCAGCTATGCATGACCTCACAGCTGGAGATGGTTTCACTGCATATCTGAAGTCACATGAAATGACTCTGTGCCCAAACACCATTAGCACTGTCCCTCACCATGACACAAAGCACTTCTCATGAAGATGCTCTACACGGATGTCCCTGCTGCTGGGATGCCACTGCCAGACCAGTCCAAAAAGGCAGCTGGAGTTCTCCTGGCCTCAGAATGAGATGAGGCATGCAGCTGCTCAGCCAAGTCCCTCCTTTCTTTTCCTTCCCCTCCAATCTGTCCTAAGGAATTCCCCAACCTCTTCTTGATTATCAGCCCAGCCCAAATTCTGTGTAAACTCTGTGTGCTGGCATCAGCCCTTGCCCGCAGGCTGCATCGATGCCACGTCACACCAGACACGTGGGGACCACATGGCAGGACACAGACTGAAGTGCCCTCGAGCCAGGATGACGCTCAGCCCCCAGACTATCCCTCTCCACATCAAAGCTGCTGCACTCCACTCACCAGCTCTTTCTCCATAAACCAGCATGTTTGCTGAAGCAGAAAAGACTGGACCTGCTACAGGGAGCAGTTTGCCAGTGTACACGCAGTAAGAAGTGCTCATAAGTCACAAGCAAAAAGGGCCTCAGACAGCACCATGGAGCACAGGACATCTCCGTGTGATACAACGATGCAGAAAGCACCGAGTTGCCAGCAAAGAAGGCAGCAGCAGGTCAGCTCCTGAGCGCACACGCTGCCCGGGGCGACAGACTCTGGGGGTGAAGCTTGCCACATAGCTCCGCAGCTGCAGATTCCTGCCTGCTGCCCATCCCACCCCACCTCCGCAGCCTCCCCAGCCAACCCTTAGCTCCAGGGCAGCGCCAGGCAGACACAGAGCCAAGCCCAGAAGAAACCATTGCTCAATGCAACGGTGCAAGTCACAGCGCATCACATCCCCTGTGGATTACGCAGGGACGGCCGCTGCCTCACCAGAGAAGGCCCTATTTCTAATATCAGCCTCTTTTTTCTATGCAGCAGGGAGTATTTCAGCTCTGCTCAGCAAGCAGAGGACATGTGGAGGGGGACAAGGTGTGCAGTCACCACTGATTCTCTGTCGCGCTGTGTCACCTCCTCCTTCTCTGCCTCCATCATAGGACATGAGGATGCCAAGTCTGTCCTTTTGCATCAGGCTGAGCTGCCCAGCTTTGCAGTTCCAAAAGGAGGAGAGGAAAGATGAGCATATTTCTCTCTCAAATCAAACAAATAATCACACAGACTTTTGCAACCACATTAAGTTTGGGAGGTCGGAGCACAGCTGGTTTATCTCAGCACTGGTTGCTCTAAATCACATTAAACCAAAGACAGTCAATCTTTGTAATCAACAAAGTTATTGTCAACTCTTTAGAACAAACAGCCAGCTCTGCCAAGAGATGAAGGTAGCACAGCAATCCATACACCTCTCATCCCCCTGCAATGTGTATGGATTTATGTCTTTGCAGCATTGGAAGCACTTCTGATGAAGACTTGCATTTGCAAGTGCCCTGATGGCTCTGAAGGCATCGTATCCTTCCTCGTGAATGTGGTTCACAAACTGTACATAACAGCCCCCCACAGCTGAAATAAGAACCTAAGCCAGCAACATCCATCACAGCCCACGCATCTCCTCTATGCTAACTGCGTCTCTCAGAGCAGCAGCATTTAAAAGAGAGGAGAAAGAACTACATAGAAGGGGCTGAAAGTCCTCAAAGCAAACAGCCTCTCCTCTTCCCCGAACAGCACTCCACTAATGCAACCCTACAGACCACAAGTGTTCCCAGGCACCTCCAGCTGGCATCTCCACAAGCATCACCCATAAGCATGAGGTCCACACTGTCTGCCCCGTCCCACAATCAGAAACCACACGTGTCCTACACTCACCTCAGTTTAAACATTCCCAAGGGTGAACTCTTTCAGCTCCTTCAGGAATGGAGGTCAGAAACAGCCCTAGGAAAAACCTGGGAAGCAAAACTCTGCAGACCATGCTGGACTGAGTTTGTTGGAAATATTGCTGCCAGACCAACTGCATTTCATAACATCTCAGGAACAGTTCTGCTGTTCGTGTTTGGAAGCAGACAAGGAAACAAAGACAAGGAACAAGTGGATTTTCCTAAGTACAAGAACAGCCCTGAGATTAAGCCTCTTCTATGCTTCTCAACGGTTTCAGATACCAGGGGCTCCCAAAAAGCAGGATGATCTCAGAGCTCTGCACCATTCAGGCTGCACTGTGAAGCCTCCAGGTGAACAAGCAACCCCACTGAGGAGAGATTTCCCAAGGAGAAGAGTTTTCCCAAGCGGCCCCAGGAAGCTTTTCTCCTCCAGCTCTGACTTCTAGGAATATTCCCACCAGGGACCAATGTAGCAGTTGGGCCAGACAAGCCTTGGGAAGAGGAGGAAGGTGGGAGTGAGCAGGGGAAGGCAGCCAAAACCATGCTGGGCTGCCCCATCAGCTTCAGCCATCCCCATCCCAGCACCAGGATGGTCAAGGGGAGGGTAATGTCACCTACTGGCCTCAGATGGGACAGCAAAGGGATGGCAGGGATAAGCTGGGGGCTGGGGGTGCTCAGAGGAAGCCCTGAGTTTAGAAACCTCCGCGCAGGCTGTGGCGATGGGAGGAGAGAGGCTGAGATGCTCACAGCCCTCGCATCCACTCCATGCGCAGCATCCGGAAGCTATTAAGGAATTACAGCCTCGCTGGCCCTGAGCCTTCCCCAGCAGAAGTGCCTGGGAGCAGATGGTGAAAGGGCTGATTGAATTCGGCTGCTCAGGCCAAGAGGCTGTTAGGAGAGATGCAAATGGAGAAGGGAGTGGGGGTGTCACTCGGCTACTCAGGAGCCAGAAGCCCTTGCCAGGAACTTTGGGAATCCTCCACTGATTGTAATGAGCCCTGGGATGCTGCAGCTTTGGGCTGGGTCACTGCTCCTGAGCCACAATGTGGGTTGATGAGGCTACCACCCACGGGGCCAGGCTGCAGAACTGAAGTGTGCAAAGAGCAACCTGGTCTAATCTCAGAGCATCCTCAGAGACAGCAGGAAAGCACGGGGCACAGACCCTGCGCTCCTCTCGGAGGGAATGGGGCTCACATGATGCTCACTGGGGAAATGGCCTGGAAAGAGAGGCACATAGTTTGGAAAAAAGAAAAAGCAGGCCAAAAAGCATAAATAAATAAGTCATCCATGGTGCCATTTGAAGGTAAATTTGGTGCCTGCAGCCAGCAAATACTGACAGAAGATTCCAAATCGCCTGCAGGCAAAAGAAGGGTTTTAAAAACCCTGGGAAGTGGGAGAAGAAAAGGGATGAATGACCCAAAAAGCAACACAAAGCCAAGCTCTGGGCTCCCTGCCCTGGCAAGTGGCCCCACACCCCCATGCCCTGGGGAGCAGGCACTGGCTCCACGGCCTCGCTGTCTCAAATCTTTCTTTTTTCCAAGCAAATCTTTCTCTTTTCCAAGCAAGAAACTTCCAACAACTCCCCAGGCTGGCCCCGCTCCCCCAAGTTGGGCAATCACAAAGCTCGTCAGGGCTCTGACGAAGGCGCAGGCATGGAGAGCTCCATGACCGTAAGGGGATCTTTTTGGAGCAATCTTTTCCGAGACAAGTCATGAGATTGTTTCTTGCCTGGAATTTGCTCCCACGGCTCCCATCGGCCCCTGATTGCTGAGTCAAGAGATCGCTGGGCTGTGCCCTCCAGATGAGTAAATTAATTGCCTGGGGGGGGGGAGGAGGGCAGGGAGGGGACAGGGAGCACACAGCAATGACTCTCCGGCCCCGCGCACGTCTTGGCAGCGGGCTCTGCTGCTGCTTTGCGATGCATGGAATTAGTCACCCCATTAGCAAGAGCGGTTACACACAGCTGTTTAAAGGCACATTATCCCTATCCATCCCTTTTGCTTTTCTTCTGGATTTTTTTTTTTTCCACATTTCCCCTCTTTTCATTTTGTTTCCTTTTTTGAGGATATCCAATGAATGCCTGGGACCAGCAGCTCCCAAAGCAGACACAACCCGGAGATGCCAAGCAGCTTAGGCTCACCCAGCCCCGCTTCCCCACCCCTCCTCGCCCTGGTGACGTAACCCACCCCTCTGCCGGGTCACTCTATAGGATCCATATGGCAACGGCTGCTCGGGGTTGAGCCGTTTGAACGCAGGAACACGCGAGAGTCATCCAGCTTGAAGGCAGAACACACGCACGGCCGGGGCCTTTCAAGTCACAAGCTCTCGAGCCAGCTCCAAATCTGGAGCCGCTTAAAGGGATGGAAAACAGCGCCAGTGACTCAGTGCCCCGCTGGGCCACAGCTACCGTGACAGCCCTGAAAGCCCATTGATGACGTTGGAAAGCGAAACTTTCCCAGCCCCACAGCAGGACCAAGCTGCCCAGAAGCAGGGACAGCACTGGGACAGCACTAAGTGAGGCTTAGCCTGGATATCTCCATATCCCATCCTGGAGAATGCCCCAAGCAATGCCAAGGGGATGGAGGAGTTCTTCCCATGTCCAGCTGCAAACCAGGATGAACTGTACTTGGTGACCTCAGCCAAGCAGTTAGGAGAGGCAAGAGGCTGCATAACAGGCCCTGAGTGTTTTAAAAGAGAAAGCACTTGGGATTGTGTTGGGAAACCGCTTCTCACAATGCTGTGTAAAAAAAGCTTGACCTTCACGTGCTCTGCTGTGGCTTTTTTCAATTTTTTCAGTGGAAAAAGCCAATGGTGCTCAGCTTTTGCTGTTACTTCTGATGATGGTTCACATTTTCGGTAAACAATTTCTCAAAACTAAAAGGTAAAAAAACAAAAACAAACGAAAAAAAAACTTGCTGCTCTACAGCTTCCAGAGCACTGACCAAAATGGAGCAGTTTTGCACAAACACACGCAGTCTACCTATAAAAAAAAACTTTCATGTGGGTCAAAAAGCCACATTTTGATTACTGTGATAGATGATGCTAACAGGAAAGAAAAAGCAGCACAAAACAAAGTGCTCCCAGTATCTGGATCCAGCGGCTGTGCCTCAGTTCCCCTACGTTAAACCTTTCCCTGCCTTCTGTTGGCGTCAGAAGTTGGGATCAGCGTCCCTGAAATTTGGGGACTGAGCACCCAGAGCGTGATGCAGCGCACGAACAGCGACATCCCACTGGTTTGCTCTTCTTGTGCTCCCCAGCAGCCATCTGAAGAATGCCCTGGAATCGAGTCAAATATTTTAAATGAGATGGGGGGAGAGGGGGCACGGGGCGGGGAGCAGTTCGGGGGGAGCGCTCAGTTTTGACTCAGTGTCTGGCTTCTTTCATCAAACCCACATTCCTAATCATGCCATCACCCTCCGGGAAAGTGCGACAACATACATAATCCATGTGGAGCCAATTTAAAATCCCCTCCGTGGAAGAAAATGCATTTCATTCATTAACAAGCTCCGAATGCTTCACTGGGGTGAGGAGCCGGCCTCAGCCGTTCCAGCTTACCCATATGGGCAGAGCCACATCCTACAAGAGAGCAATCCCTCATGAACCCATGCACGGCACAGGGCTCAGCCCACAGCACACACTTGTTGAATTACATGGGGTCTGTATCCACCTGAGGTGGATGGAAGCTTCCACTCTTTCTGGCATCATTACAGGAGAAGTGGAACATCTGGAGCCCTGCCTCGCTGAGCTGCACAGCTGAGTGCTTCCTGCAGAAAGCTGCTGCCTTGCTACGTCAGCCCTATGCTTCCATCAAGCGTCCCAGGCAAAAAGGAAGCCCTCCGCCCAGCCTTAAGCTGAAAAGGTGCTTCAGAGGGAATGGGGCTAAAGCTCCAAGCAGCCATTCAGCCCCTGGCCTCTACAGTCATCATCTGCCCACATAGAGCTGCCAACGGGCATCTGCAGGCAGCAAAGGCTGTGAGGGAGCTCTTCCCATGCTGCCCAGCACCTGCAGCCATCAAATTCCATCAAACCATGATGCAGCTCTACATGCATACAGCATCTCCAATATCCTCCAAAACCTGACATCTCCCAAAAGGAGCGAAAAAAACAGGCCTTTTCCTCTCTGGGATAGAAAACTGCTCTTTATTCCATGCATGTGCAAGCCACTGTGCTCCAGGATGGTATTTTCCTGGTGGGCATTGCTCCATGGGGAGCAGATGCAGGGCTGAACAGCACAACATCCTGGCTTCTTGCAAATGCACAGCGAAGCTGGCATGCGGTGCACAAAGGCGCAGAACAGAGGGCACCAGGCAGCAACCGCAGCTCGAGGCGTGCCAAAAAAACTGTGCACAATCAGCAAGATCAGGGAGGTGATGGGGAAAACGCATTGCGTGGTCGTGCTCAGACAGACGTCGTCCCAGCGACTTGACGCCGCTCAGGTCACCGAGGACCAAACCAAGGCTCAGACTGCTGCCAGTTGAGGAGAGGGAAAGAAAACAACGCACAAACGTGCAGTTTCATTTCACAGTTCAGACAGGAGTGCTGGGTTTGCTCCCCATGCAGAGCTAAATAAGCCCAAAGTTACTCTGAGCCACCCACTGCATGCAAAAAGGAGAACAGCACAATTTTGAGCACTTATGAACGTGAGCGCCGTGAGCTTTGCTGCCATCTGAACACACGCAGCTTGCAGAAGCTCAGGTTTTGCATGCAAACGTTTGCAGTTTGCTAACGTTACAAGCACATGCTCTCAGATCCAGTGGTTCTCTACAGTCTAGACGTGAAAGCGGAGTCCCTGAGTCAAACTACTGAAACCACCCTGATCTTTTATTTTATTTTTTAGTTTCTTTTGTCATCTCTCTGGACCCAACATTGAACCTTGTATCCCCTCTGGACACCAGCCACTCCCTGATTCAAGGAGATATTCATGCAGATAAAGTGTCTTGCAGATTTGCACATTTTCCCATAATTACCACCAGAGCCTGAAGCAGCCACAGGCACAAATCCTGGAAGCTGGGATCCAGACAGAACACAACTACAGACCAGGGACACAGAGGCAGCCTGCAAGGCACCCAGCCCACAGCAGGGCTGCTATCTCTGCAACCATCTCCCAATTTTGTCATCAGGAGGAGCAAATTCCACGTAAACCCAACGCAGCCACTTCAGCTAAATCGCAAGCCTCCTCAAGGCTCGAGTGCCCCCGCTCCCAAATTCCACTGCACCTGGGAAAAATGTAGAAGCTCGTAGGAGAATCAATAAATATTTATTGTTAAACCAGCAGTATTTTGACTGGAGATGTAAGCATGGCCTGATGCCAGTGTAACCAGAGCCTCTTGGCCAGCCCTGCAAACAAATTTTCTTTCTGTATCTAGTTGGGAGATTATAAACTACACAATGAAGGGGAAAAAAAGAAACACAAGGCAGTGAGCAGCTTAGTCACGGAAGAGGAACAAAAGAGCTCAGATGTATAACTATGTCGTGGGTTAAAAAATAAATAAAGGGACGCAGGGCCAATTTTTGGCTGTGGGACAGCTGTACCATTTATATCAGCTACAGATCTGTCCCTCTGGCTTCTGCAGCAGTGAGGCTTTCTCCTGGATCAGAGCATCCCTGCCTTCAGAGGAGCTGTGCCGATTTGGACAAGCTGCAAAGCAGCCCTGAGTTCACAGCCAGCAAGTGGTCTGGGGGAATATCTGCTGGGATCCCCAACTTCACAGTGCAGAAAATGGGCAGTCTGTGCTCTCAGCTCAACCAAAGCAGATTGTCCCTGATTTTGTTGTGTCAGCTTGCACCTCCCTACCCAGCACAGGTCTTTCCCCGAGCTGAATGTGAGATGCCAGCAGCTTCATCCTTTCCATTCATTCCAAGGATAGCAGTAACACTTGTCTCCCAAAGTCATGCAATTCTCTGCCTCCAGGCAGCTCATGTGCCCATGCAGTGCCAGCTGATGGTGCTGAAAGGAAAAGAATCCCTTTAATTGTCTACAACAAATCCACATGGGTTTGGTTTTTTTCCTTCCCCCAGATCCCACCACACTGCAGACAGTCACTCAGTGTGGCATCCCTGCACATTTACATCCCTACAGTCTGCTCTTACACCTGCATCCTCTTCAGGTGCCGGAGACGGATCTGCTCTCACCCAAACATCACCCTTCCATCTTACCCTCAGCATCCAACTGCCATCTCGAGGTCTAACTGCAGGGATTGGGCTGCTAGAGGTAAATGAGAGCTCTGAGTCTGCAGAGCTCAGAGGCTGCCTTGCACTTTCTTTCCCAGCTCTCTTTCACATCCACCCAGAATTCCGGCCCCGGGCAGGGAAAGCAGCACCTTTGAAGCCTAAACCTGGACTTGATGCTTCCCCAGCTAAGCCACGTGATGGATCAGTCCAGATAGAAATCCCCAAAGCCATCATCCTGGTAAAATCCAGCATGCCAGGATCCCACCAGAGAGCACAGGCACTGCTTATTCCTGGAGCTTATTCCCGCATGAGACTGTGTTATCCCTTCGTTTTATAAGGCTCATCAAAGCATAGCACACCATAATTACATGGCAAATTAGAGGCCGCTTCGTGTAACTATGCTGTAATTGCACAGTTGTTACATGCTTTGTGGACGGCGTGATGAAAACGTGGAAGGAATGGGGCTCTGCTCCTCTTTCTTGGAAATTCTGCTCGCTGTACCAAAGTCAAAAACACTTTATCCAGGGATGCACTTCAGGGTGTTTATCTCCAAGGGAGGCGGTGAAGGAACGGTTGCCCTCTTTCCAGCTCTTCTCGTGGCTTTGTTCCTCAAGCAGACTCAAGTTGACACCGAACAAGCTGGTGAAAGCCAGGTGCAGCCAGCCCCCTCCCTGCTACGAAACTATCATCCCCCCATCCTAGCTGGATACCACAGTGATGGGCATTTTGTAAGTGCATAGAACGATAATTGCTCTTTTTCAAGAGAAATTCTCACCTCTTACAGCGGCAATCAGCACTGAAAATACGGCAGGAGCCCGAAGCCCTCATTTATTGAGCCTCGCTGTCGGCTGATGATTTGTGCCCACACAGAACAACCCACTGCCAAAGCGGAGCTCTCACCTTTGCTGTTGGTGCAGAAGCAAAAGCAATCAAAGCATTCTCCGCTGCCCCGAGATCATCGAGACGCTCAGAACAGCAAGGACCAGCCCCGTGTGAGTGCTGTGCAGAGGTAACCCATCAAACCCATTTTGCAGAAGAGCGATCCCCAAGTGTGCTCCTTCCTATTCCTACCAGCCCCCAGACCGACTGCCTTGGGTGGGATGCTGCTGCACACATACATAAAAACTACGTGGGAATTAACGATGTGTGTTTGGAAATTTGTGCTCTCCAGGATCTCATCGGAAGGCTGCGACAAAGAATTGCTCAGGCTTGTAAAGCACTTTGCCCTTTCCCTGCAGCATGGTACAGCACAGGAGGGAACACACCCGACAGATTTGCTCAAATACGAGCTCCCTCACTTGTGTGCACTAAAAGTGAAAGCAAAGGACAAGAGGAGATAACCCTGGCTCTGGGAAGGGGAAGCCGCGTGCTGCGGGCAGATCCTGCATCCCAACACGCTGTGCAGAAGCTGTCTGCCTCCCTGCAGCAATCGCAGCAGGAGAAACCTCGCTGATCCCAAACACTAAACAGAGGGAAAGGCTCTTGCCAGATCAAACACCACCCCCGGGATGCCACCCACACACAGGCCAGTGGAAATACGTGCCTGTCTCCCAGCTGGCCCTAGGGTACATATGGGAAGAGCTTAAACGGATGGGTCCTGTTGGGATTTTACAGCCCGCTCCTATTTCTGTGCTGGGCAGAAGGATGCCCACCACCGAGATGCACCCAGAGGGGAAAGAAGAAAGAGGGGAGTGGATGCAAAGCTCAGCACCTCTGCCTGCACATCACACCCTGCCCTGCGGGAAGCCCCGGGGCAGCAGGTCTGCAGCTTTCTTAGCAAGAAATGCAGTTCTCTCTCAGCACTGGGAGTCCCAGTGACACACTGCCAGCTTCCAGCAAGGGCTGCAGGGCTGCTTTAAACTCCAACCACAGAGACCAAACACAGCTCTGCAGAACTGGAGGAAGCAAAGCGATTTGCAGAGGACAGCGTTGCAAAGTTCAGTTCCCAGTAAGGCTGATTTGTACCTGGTTTGGGTTCTTCCCTCAGTGGATGAAATTTGAAATATCCACCATAATAATACTGGTAATTTAAGTCTGCTAACCCAAATTGGTGGATCGGATATATATTTGCAACTAAAACTACGTTATCATACACTTTTTCATAGCATTACAATGAACACCCCCTCCTCGCACAACTTACATATGAAAGGAGAAGACCACTGTGGGGTACTTTGGCTCCTGACCTCATCACTCTCAGAAGTTCTGGCTGAAAAGAGCAGGGAATTTGGCTTTGGACACCCTGTAGAACTTCACATCCTTTTCGAGTTATTTTTAAACCCTTTGGACACATTGTAAATCCCATCCCATTTTTGCACACCGAGGCTGCTGCACGTGTGGCTCAGAGCAGGACTTTTGTTTTGGGGGAAAAAGGGGAAAGCTGCACACAGCCAACACATCTCTGCAGCTTTACGGGGCACCGAGCACCTGGCACATGAAATACTTTGCACAACTGAAAACCTGTGCCTGTAACGGCTCTCTCTGCCTAAGATTAACCCTAAGGACACTGTAGAGCAAACCTGCTTTACTGGCATGTAAAGGGATGAGTGGCTCAGTTCAACCAGGCTATACCCATTTCAAAGGGTAACGGGACACGTTGGATCCACAAGAAGATACCAAGGGCTGAGCAAACAGGACCCGGGCTGCAGTCTGAAATAGATTGGAGCAGAGAAAGCGTGGCGTCCCCTATTTGGGGCATCGCTGGATGCCTGAAACAGAAGGCAGCAGCATCTGCGCTCCCTCTCTCATCATCAGTCCCAAGCACGCAAGAAAGCTTCAGCGTTCTCTAAAAAGTTGCAGGGGAAATGAGGTTAAGCCAGCTAATTGACAACATTGACCTTTCTGGCTCAGTGTTAGCACAGCCACCAAAACAGAAGCAACTGCAGCTGAAGCCGACAGGGAGTCAGCTCTTTTTTACCTTTTTGGTTTGTGTTTCTCAGCGCTCTTCCTGCCAAAGTTTAAACTTTGGGTCAACGCTAAAAATTGCTTGCTGACATAAGCTGCAAAAGAGCTTGAATTGAAGAAAATGAACTGAAGGCAGCACGAAACAACACGTCCTCACTTGAGGCAAAAGGCAGCTCCATTGATCCGCTGCTCAAACACCTGAACTACAAAGACGCCTCAGTACCCGCTGCCACCCATACCAGGGGATGTTTAAATTTAAACAGATATTTGGTCTGATTGGAAGACAAACAAACCCTCCCAGCCCTGTGCCCATGAGCCAGGTGTTCCTTCCCATCCCATTTGCTTCCTCTGCAAGCAACAAGACAGCAGTCGTGACATGAAGTGTACAGACAAGCCTTGAAACGTTCTTTCAATCAGAGCTGTAGGAAATGGGAACAAACAGATCCTCAGCTCCACCAAAGCCTCTCAGTTAACCTGCTTAGGTGCTTTGGAAATTGTCCTCAGCATCCCCATCACAACTGGAAGCCCTTCAGAGCCCACACAGGAAAGCCAGGCTCAGCCTTGTTAGGAGCACTGAAGCAGCTGTGATCACTAACTGGGTCCTCCATGGATCACACACGTCTGCCCACAAACCAGGTTCCCTGCAAGCCCGCAGACACCCTCCATGATTGGGAGCACTGAGTACTGATTGGTTCCCACCCACATCCCAAATCCCATCACCTGGCGGTGCAGAGCCCCCGCCTGGGATTCCCAGAAACTTGTGGAACAGCAAAGAAACACACAGCTCTGACTCGGTTTCCTTCGGTGCACAAAATCCAGCAACATCTCCTTGAGCACAGCGGGAACATTTTGGGGAGAAAGGAAGCAGTGGGATTGCGCTTAACCCTCCCTTGTAGCCAGAAGGCAGAGTTGTGTCCCTGTAGTCCCTGCTCCAGTAGCGCCCGGCTCGGCAGCGTTGCGAGAGCAGCGCTCCTTATGGGAAACGCTCAGCTCTGTACAGCCGGCACCAAAACTTAGCGCTAGGAGAATTAAGCAAAAAAGCAAAAAGAAAAAGCGCGCCTAGCACGGTGACACGCTGCTCCCAGCCCCGATAATTCCAGCACCCGTCCTCCCCACATTTCAAGGAGGGAAAAAAATCAAACTAAGGAAAGCAGAGCCGCGGGCTCTCCCGATGCAGAGGCGGTGCCGAGCCGCTCCGCTCCCGATCCCGGCCGCGCTCGGACCGCGCAGGGCCACGGGGAGGGGGGGATCCGCCCCACGGCCCGAGCTGCGGCCCCGCCTCGCCCACTCGCGGCCGGGAGCTGCCCCGATCCCACGGCTCGCATCCTGCCCCGTGCCGCCCCGCAGCGCTGCCGGTGGCGAGAGGAGCGCGGGGTGCGGCGGTCGCCGCGCAGGGCAGGGAGGGGAAGTCTTCAGAGCGCTCCGAAGCCAACTTCGCCTTTACCCCGCCGGGCAGAGCCGGAGGCGGCCCCCCCCCGCACCTCGCCCTTCCCACGGGACCCCCCAGAGACGCATATACCCCCAAACCTCCGCCCTCGAGGAAGCGAGAAGGGATTCCCCGCGACGCGAGCGGCTCACCGGGGGACGGGAAGAGATCGATGTCCACCTTCTCCGTCTTAATGATAGTCAGGGTGGGCTTCAGGTCCACCGCCGCCTTCATGGCTGAGGCCGGAGCGAGGGGACCGGGAACGAGAGCTGGGGGGCGGCTGCTGCGCCGGGGCAGCGGCGGCCGAGCGCCTTCCTCCTCCTCCTCCTCCTCCTCTTCCTCCTCCTTCCTTCCTCGCTCTCTCCCTTCTCCTTCCGCGCTCCTTCTCTGCTGCTCCGCTCCGCCTCGCCCCCCCCCGCCGCCGCCGCCGCCCGGCCGGGCTCAGCTGAGGGGAGGGCGCTTGGGCGGCAGTGACAGCGGCGGGGAGGGACCCGAATGCCCCCGCCCCGGAGGCGGCCCCGGGCCCGGCGCTACGGGGAGCGAAGCGGAGCCGCCTCGGGGGGCTTTGAGCTGCGCGTTGCGGCACCGCGCGTCCCGTTTCCACGCGGGGAAAAAGATCTCGAGGCGTTATTTTCTCCCTGCTCGATGCCCTGAGATGCGCGCAGCGCGGAGCCCTGGCAGCCCAAGGGTGATCGCGACGCTCTGAGTGCCAGCCCGGGGTGTGCAGCACGCTCGTGTGCCAGCAAAGAGGGCTAGCTCAGGTGGGATATGTGCAGGTGGGAGGCCAAACGGGTTTGGGAACGGATAGAAAGATGCAAGGTGAGTACTGTGCCAGAGTGTTGTGAGCTTAACAGAAGAATATCGGTTTTCACATAAAATACGTTTTATTATATTTGGGTAGCAAAAACTTCAGACCACAAACGGCAGAGCAGAAAGGAGATTATGACTCACAGATGTCAATTTACCGGTACAAGTGTAAAAAAAAAAATTAGCAACCAGCTTTTGTGGTTCTCTATCTCAGAAAGTCTCAGCAGTTGGTGACACGCTGGCAGGGACACAGCAAAGCTGGGCCCTGGGGCTGCAATGGGGCGAGGGGTGAGTTTGGGGCTGCTCACTCCAGGATGAAGCAGGGCACATGCACACATGTACAACAGGAACCCCCCAGTGTGTTTCAGCTGCAGATGCAAATGTTAGAGCTCAGAAGTGTTTCTAGCTCCTTCAGCACTGCCTATCTCATTCACTCAAGGTGTATTTATAGAAGAAATGTCTTGGAAATAAAAGAAGCTGTGAGGTGCCGGGACCAGAAATGCAGAGCTTGATGCTCGCTCACACAACAGCTGTTTAACCAAGGCAGACAGCTCAGGCTGTTTGAACACCAGCAAAGCACGGCAGGCAGAGATGTGCCTGAAAGCTCAGCCTGGGTGCCTCACATTTGTATTTCCAGTTCACCCTCCACTTACAAGTTCAGTTCCTCACTTATACAGAAAACCTATACTGGTGATTCTCTGTGACCAGCACCCAATCAGCCTCCTGATTTCTGCATGCTTTTTGAAGCTCTGAGCTGTGCTGGGTGCTGCAGGCAGGGCACGAGGGCTATGCACCCTCATCTGCAACAAACCACACGTATCTGAGAATGGCTGCAAGAATAAAACTGGGTCCCTATTGCACCCCCCTGCACAGGATGAAAGACTTGTACCTGTCCTGCCTTGGTGTTGTTTATGCCCTTATACAGTGGATAGTAATGATTGAAGGAAGAAACAGTAGAGAGGAGTCTGAGCAGAAAGGCTGGCTGCAATGCACAGTGGGGAGCACGGAGAGGCTGGGAGAGCGCATGCGTGCTGCTGTGGGGAGAGCAGCCCCACAGCTGGCTGCAGCCTCCTGGCCAAGGTGAAGCCATCAGAAAGCACCTGTGGCCCCTACGGCCCCACTCTTCCCCCTCTAGCTCTTGTGAACCCGCGGTGCTCAGACTGAGTGCGGCCTCCTGCAGCAAACCACAATCCCCAGGCTGAAAGAGCAGGCACACAGCGAGGCCGTGGTGCCGTGCATGAGTGAGAGCTGATGGGGACAAGCTGCTGACACCATGCAGAAGGCTCCCATGAGCGGGGATGCTCCTGGATGCAGCAGAGCAGCTGCTGCTGGGATGAAAGAGCTGAGCAGAGAAGTGCATCAGCTGCCTCTCAGGTGTCTGTGCTTTAGCCCTGCTCCCGTGGGCTGATACATTTGGCTTGGCCTCTCCTGTGAGCATTAGAGACTGGCTGAAGTCCAGCACACCTGTATTGAGGCTCCCTCTCTTCTGGGCCAGTACAAAGGCTCTAACAAAGATTGTTCTTGCAGCTTGTGTGTTTTTTATCAGAGAAGATGCACACGCTCGTTGGCATGCTGGCTCAGTGCTGATCCTGCAGAGCTGATGACACGAAGTCACAGCTTGGTGCTGCATGGCTGTGGGGGGCTCTGAGCTCCCCCAAACTCCTGTTTTGATTTGTAGGACAATGATGAGTGCTTCTAAGAGCAGCACTGGGGCAGCAAACCTCAAAGCGGAGGGAAGGTGGGAGAAAAGAAGAGAGAGGCTGTGGACAGAAATTTCCTCCCCGGGCAGCTGAATCTCTCCTTCAAACTCGACTCAATCCTAGCGACTGCCTTAATTTGTGTTCACTTCAGAGCCTGCAACATGAAAGCCCTGGCTCTGAACTCCAGCTGAGCCGCTCAATGGCTCAGTGTTCACAGAAGGCATGGAAGGAATCCATTGATTAGTTTCTTCAGCTGGGATGTGACCATTTGTAGTCCAAGACCTGCCAAACATGACTTTGCCTCAGCAACTGGTTCCTATTTGCTGCTTACAGGCTTCAGAAAAATCTTTCCTCTTCAACATCCAAGACTCACCCTCCTTTTCCATTCTGTTGCTCTTCAATGTTAATATCTGTTCGTTTTCTCCCCTGTCGAGGGAGGATGCTGGGCTGTGGACAACAGCACTCCTGCCATTAATACAGTCAAAAGATTTTGCTGTCGATCGGAGATAACCATCTGCCCTCCCTCCACAATGCAGCCCGATTGTTTTTCAACAGTTTGGAACAAAGAAAGGACAGGCAATAATGCCACATTGTTCCAGGGATGCTGACTAACCTTGGTTTAAATGAATAATTATTATTCATTTAGAGCTGAGGAAAGGTATGAGGGCATCAGAGCCCTTCAGCAGTGCGGACACAAGCTCTCCTGAGCTGGGGCCGGCCCTCTCCATTAGCAGGGCCAGATCCACTCCTGCTGAGCCTTTGCAAGCTGGCAGCTGTGGGCTCTCCTCCAGATGTTGTGTCTGGGAAGGCTCCTTGGGTTTGCCCACCTCCTTGCTGCTGCCCTGGGAGCCTCTACTGCTGGCTGAGCAAAGGTGCTTTCCTGGCCCCAAAACACAGCCAGCTTTGGGGTGAACACAGCGGCTACGTAAGAACGCAGAGTCACACCACCCAGCTGTTACGGACAGGAAATGAAGAACACCATAACCAATTAAAACTGCAGGGGGATATTTATGGCAGAATGTAATTAGCCAAATTGGAGCCTTCCCCAAAACTACCATGGGATTTTTAATGACTACGAGCGGTCAGGGCCTCAGTTTGATGCTTTGTCAGGCAAACAATAACCAGAGGGCAGGAGACAAAAATCAGGAGCAAAGAGGAAGAAAGAAAAAAAGTTTTGTGCAATTCCAGGGAGAAACGGAGACATGAAAGGGCTTACGGCAAAGGGTCATTGTTGGAAAGAGCAGCAGCCACCACTCCAAGAAAGGAAAGAGCAGGGAGGTGGCTCTGGGCGTGGAGGTGGCCCACTGCAATGAGAGGAAGGAGCAAGCAGCTGCCACGACTTTTCCCCAGGGAGATACCTTTCCTGGAATTTAAAATTATATGAGAAATTCTTTCAAGCGCCATAATAGCTGGGAAGCATTTGAGCGAGTTGTTGTATGCTGGTAAAGAGAGGCTGGGTTAGTAGTCCTGGTGACAGCAGCCTCCCCCTGTTGGCTAAAGCAGCCAGCACGCAAATAGAGCCCGTTAACCAGCACGTGCTGTGTGCCCTGCACTGCTGGCTGGGAAGGCTCTCACATCTCATGTGTGTGGGCAGGAGATGGCAACCATCATGAAACGCTGGCTTCTCTGTGACCTAGATGGCTGCAGCCCCAGGGTCCCATGGCTGCTCCATGCCCAGAGTCACGCAGGGTCCCCATCCTTCGCACCACCTGCTCTAACAGCAACTTTCTGTTCGTGCCACAGAGCTGCAGAATTCAGTCCTCAGCTCAGCCCAGAACAGCCCAGACGCTGCCACAATAACGTCCCCTGATTGCCCTCCGGGTGCGAGTGGAGGAAGCCGCCTCCGAGCCTCCTCGGCTCCTGCTCTCATTAGCTTCCCAGCGGAGATGGCTCACAAAAGCATCTTTGTGGCCAGCGCGGCGGCAGGAACCCAGCGCAGAGCCCCACAGCACAGCGCTGGTCAGCGCGCTGTGGGTACCTCAATCAGCGCTCTCACAAGCTGCTTAAGCATCTTCCAGTGTCTCCTGCTGTTGGCTTGCCAGCAATCCCATGCTGCTTCATAACCTGATTAGCTAATGTGAGCTGGAGCGATGTAATTCTGCCTTGAATTTCGTTGGTGGGGGTGCTGTCACTCACTCGATGCCTTGCTGGAAGAGCTGGCTGATGGAAAATCCTCGTAAGCTGTTCTGCAGTGCTGTTTGCTCTCGGTACATTTTTCCTTTCCTCCCCAAGTGACAGCACTGAGTTTTTGGTAAATGGGACCCGATGTTTTTGCTGTTTAACTCGTGGTACTCACAGTTACCCCCAGCACGCACAACTAAAGCACATCAAACCTCATTTGTTGCACCTCTTGTCTGGTCAGATCTCAGGCAGTCTCCTCCGCAACAGAAGTAAACAGCTGAGACTTAAGGAACACAACTCTGGTCACTTCGTATTTACTGATCTCCAGCAACAGAGGTTACTGAACCCATTTTGGATGGTCACTGAAATCCCCATCCCTGGGAAACAGGTGAGGTATCACAAAGGAGAAGCAATGGGATTATCACTAATACCCCAGCAAAGCCAATCTGGACAGCTGGATGCTATTCACCAACATTTCTGTGTTCATTCAATGTTTCAGAAACAACAACAAAAGCCAAAACTTCAAGAAATATCAAGCAACAGCTACATTTTGTTTTCATGGAGGTGCCAGGAGCCTCAAAAGCACCTCTCAAGGACCAGCCATGCAGTGCCAACCCCCAGGGTACAAATTCAGAGCCTGAGAAATGGCAGCCAGCAGGAAAACATGCCTGCACGCAGATGGTTGGAAGCAGTCAGCACAGGGGAGTCAAACCCCGGAGTGCAGTGACCCTCAGGTTAACTCTGTGGCCAGGACAGAGAAGCTCAGGAGATGGGAGTTGAATTCCTGGTCAATATTTCCACACAACCTCTTACAAACTTCTGTGCCTCCATCTCCCTTGTTTAACAGAAGGATGTTCACTTCACAAAGGGACAACGACAGGGTCAAACCATGGAGAGACTGGAGGAGACAGCTCAGGGCAGACCAGGATTCCCATCTCCTGGTGTGCAGGACTCTGGGACATACAGACACCGTGTCCACGACAGCCAAGGGCTCTGCAACCCAAACAAATGTCCCACCTCAATCACAACAGGTGCTTGTGCAAAATCTCTGGAGATCACTCAGAGATGGGCACAATTTGCCCACGTACACCATGCTTGCAGCACGTGTTTATGGGGAATTATGGGATGGAGCTCCCAGCAATCAAGCCCTGGAGCTGCCCACCCAGATACGACGCTGGCAGAGACGCTCCTTGGGTGAAGGACTCCCATATGAGTGTTTCAAAGAGGAAAACCCTCGCCGTGCGTTGGAAACCTCCTCGCTCCCAATTGTCTCAGCTTGGCAGCCGGGCCTGATAGTGAATGAACGGCAGAGAAATATTCCGCTCTACACGTGTTTGGGTTTTTCGGGTGGTTTTCTTGGACAGCGATCCTGGCTCTACAACAATGCCCGTCTTGTTCTGCCCCGCGCTACAGAGCAGGCTTGAATAGATCTGTCTAAAATTATAAGCGGGCAGCCCCTGGGCTCTGCGAGATCACAGGCCACATGCTGGGGCTGAACAAAGGCTCTGCTATTTCCTAACAATTAGCCCAGCTAAAAGGACATCTATCTCCTTCTATTAGAGCCACCACGTGCCTCCCAGTCAGTCCATTGTGAAGCTAATTAAATAACACGCCTCTCTCCCCATGAGGGTCTCCTGATTAGCTCGCCTCAGCCCTAAATCCTCGCTGGTGTAAATGGGCAAGAGACAGCTGGTCGGTAGGAGCCTGCGACTCCGAGCATCGTCACTCATTATGTAGCTATCATCATCACCAGTTATTTCGGTTTTTTAATTATCTCCTGAAAGCTGTTGAATGGAGATGGAGAGATAGAGGGGGTTCGGCACACAAACCGGCTCCTTCCCTCCACACTTGCCCCCTGCTTGCAGCGCAAGTTGTGCAAATAGCTGATTTATTTGTGTTTTTTCTGGCTTGCTGGTAGCCAGAGGGGAAAAAAAAAAGAAAAAAAAAGGAGACATAAATATTTTTTCTAAATACGTTCTGTGTTAAAGCAAACCATTTTCTTTTTCCACACGTTTTTCACTGAGCTAACAGCAAAAAGAAAGTAAGCAGGGAAAATCACGCGTTGCTCAACCTGAGCTTCAGCTTCTCACTTTCGTGCTTTTCAAGTTGGGGTAGAATTTGAAAATTTAAACAAAACCAACAGAAATAACCTGTTAACAAACCCTCTCTGCACTCAGTTCAATGAGGCTCCTGCGGCAGGGGTAGGGCTCAGGTGCAGATGAGCTGAAATGCATCTGCGTTTTCAGCTGGGGAGCACGATCCACGTTTTAGCAACGTTGAGATGAAACAAAAAGCATCTCTGTGTTGTAACACAGCGCTTGGAGTTTCCTCCAAGTCCGAAAATTCATTCTGACCACTCAGAAAAAAATTCATTCAGCATCACTTCAAACATCCCAGGAGCTGAATGAAGTTCCCTTGGTGCTCAAGGGAAGCAGGGCCGTCGGCACCCATCCCTTGTCCTCATGATGTCAGCTTGTCCCCATGGAGTCAACGCTGCTGTTCTGCAAAGCCCAACGTGCACCTGCTCCAGCAAGCAGCTTCTCTCCTCATCACTCCATCCCAGTTCTTCAGGGCCAGCTACGTTTGCAGCACCATGAGCACACAGCCTCACACAACGGCACAAAACTGCTAAATCACTCCAGATGTTCAACACCTTCCCCTCACCGCTTCCCACACGCTCCCCAGACCCGGAAGAAATACAACGTCCCTCTGCCAAGTCTACAGTCAGCAATAGTTGCAAATATTACCTTTACCTCCTTTAAATCATTATTTTCCACCCTTGGCTATTTAAATCATTATTTTCACACCGAGAACATGGCTGGAAAGCTGGAATGTGGGTCAGAAGACTAATGAGCTGATTTCCTGTGGACCTTCAGCTCCAGGACTGCAACAGCTGGACCTGCTGCTCCAGCCAGAGCTAATTCCACCCAAGGAAAACAGAAAGACCCCCATCCTCAGCTCTGGTCATGGAGAGGCAGTGGGAGCAAGGGCACGAAGGAGGACAGATCTTGGTTTTGTTCTGATGGGAACAAGAGGAGCTGACTTGAAGCTTGCTCCTGTTTTCCAAGCCCACCAGCTGCCCTTGCTGCTCACAGCAATGCTGGGCAGGAGCTGCTGCTGGAGCCTGGGTGGGAAAGTGCTGGGAAGCCTTAGAAGTGCATCAGATCTTGCCAGAAAATATATTAATTAGCTCATATGTGTGTGTGCACATCCATAGGGTTTTATTGTAAAAAGCACAGGGAGAAACTCATTGCTGTCAGAACCATATTCCCCCTTTGCTCAGAGAATGCAAACATTTTTCATCAAATAATCAAATTTTACAAGGATGCATCAACAGAGCCATGTAAATTGTCATTCAAAGATGCTACATGACTTGCTTGAAGGCCTACCAGGGGCAAGTCCCAGAGTGAAGCCCAAAGCACAGCTTACGTGTAACCTAAGAGCACAACACACAGCTCTCCAGTCACACTTTCAAACCCAAACAGCCAGGTCTGACGGTTTCACTCATAACAAATGTACAGAAAAGGGCAAAAGCCCCCTGTCTCCCCCCCCCCAAAAAAGCTTTTGTGTTAACTGCCTCCCCTCACCCACTAGTGCCCTTTATCCCAAGGGGATAGGAATGGCTCTGCAAGCCACTTGATTAATAAGAACCCAGGGGGGAAAAAATCGTTTATATAACCTCGTCTTCTCTAAACTTCCTAAGTGCTGCAGAAAGTGGCTGCCCTGGAAACCCAAACTGGAAATGAAAAATATTATCTCTTCCATTTATAAACATCTCCAGTGCTAATGAAGTGAGGAAGTGCAGCACCAGGGAGGGGAGCGTCAAGATGCACTTGGCAGGCGTGGGAGAGCCCCACTAAAACTGTTTTGTCTCAGGTGGGTGAGGAGGGGAAAGTTCTCCTGCCACCGTCTGCTGCTAACTGCAGCTTGCAAGGCCCCAGGGAAGGATGTTGGAAGACTGATGGTTATGGAAGGATCTGCTACACCAAACACAGAGACAGACAGAGAGCCTTACTAGGTGTAAATGTGGGGGAAAGGAAGACAGGGTGATGTGCAATGAGACAGGAGCAGATTGATGAATCCTAAAAACAGCAGTTTCTATGGCTTGAAGCTTTAGCTCGAATGAAGCTATAGCTTGGATGAAGCATTACAACCTGACAGATGGAAAGGAGAGCACAAGAATCCCTTGCAGACACTTTATGGCTCAAACCGGGATGCTTTCATATGCCAACAGAGCTGATTAAACCAGTTTGCTAACTAATTCCTAGGAGTGATCCAGGTTGACATCTTGGGTTCAACCACTCTCAGCCCTGAAGCCCCTCAGGTCTGAATCTGAGAGCAAAGGAAGCACTCTGCAGAGCAGCCCAACATATTTCCCCATTTTCTTTCTATGTTGGCATTTCCCACGGAGATTTGTTTTTGCATCAACACAGGCAGCAGCAGAAAAAGCTGAGCTCTGCCTGGAAATGTTTGGTTTTCGCTGTGACAAAATATTGATGATTTCTGCAGAACAATCCATCACTTTTTGCAGTTTCAAATGAATAGAAGAAAGTCAAAAAGCTGTATTTCATTTAGATAGGGCTTGAGCTGACACCTAGCCCGGAATTCAGCACAAGTGTAAGGCAAAGCAGGCTACCAGGCTGCCTCGTTATCTTGTCACTTTGATTACTGTGAAGCAATGGAAGCTGCTACTACTTTCATGTAGTAGCTGTTTGTCTGGATAGAAACACAACAGGAGCTGCCAGACAAAGGGAGCATCTGGTCTGGTAGGGCTGGGGAGACGCAAAGCAGGGAAGAGAAGATTTTGTTGTCCCTGGAGATGTCTCACAGCACACAGGTACCCCAGGCTCACAGCATGGTGAAGAACTGGTCCAGGGCAGGACTAAGATGCCAGCTTTATTTCTATCACTGCTTTCCATAATTATTCATGCCTCTTTAGCCTGCAGAACTAGGCTGAAATGCCCCAAGCACAGGCTCTTCCACAAGATGTCTGGAACTGACTAAATTAGAAGTTTTCCATGAGCAAGCTCCCTTGGGGCATCTCCTTCTTTTTTTCCTATTCTACCTCAACACTGACATCAGTCTGGCCAAAATGAGTGCCCTCTGCACCCCTTGAACTTAGGATGTGGAGAGTGAATCATACGATCTGGAGAGAAAAACATTTCAGACGCCTGAAAATCCTTCACTGATGAGAAGTAGCTTGGGCCATTACTTCCTAAAATCACGTCTCCACTTTGGTTGGAGCAATTTATTCTGCTCCATTGCACTTGTGCTACGGAAAGCACAAATAACTAGAAGTGTTTTTGCCATGTACTGCTGCTCACACAACATATGCCATGTCAGCGGCCTCGTTTCCCTTTCCAGGAAGGGAAGTCATGTCATGAACTGTTGATCTGTATTATATGGCTTTTCAGTGCATGTACCCAATCCTCTTGCTGAAATCAATGGCAGCATTCCCACATAGCGGGGCAGAGGCAGCCCCTTTCCAGTCAGGCTGCAGTTAGCTTCAGATTTAAGATTGGATCCTGACCTGGAATCCTCACCTGCCCTTGCAGCATATGGTGGAAGAAGGAGAAATCCCAGAAGAGGAGCCCTGCCTCTGTGAGATAAAGGGACCACAGCTCTCCAGACACACAGCTCTCTCAGGGTTGACCAGTGCTGACTGGGAATCTCCCAGCATCAAGAACAAGCCCATAAGCAGATCCACCCCAGGCTTTCCCTACACCTCCTGCAAGCCATTCGGAAGCCAGCAAGCCTCTCACTATTCCATTCTGCATCTATTCCATTCACTGCAGAGAAACCCTCTTCCCAAGGTTCACGCATAGCCTCGTCAGCCCTGCCTGCTGCCGGAGGCAGCTTGTATTTAATTCATTGTGAAATAGCCAACAATTGACCCACTGCAACAGTTTCAAAGCCTATTGATACAAAACCCCACAGGGGGAGGCCCATCCGGAGGGCTGTGTAAACTCCAGCACGTGTTCAGCAGGCTATACATAGCTTCAAGGGGACAGTCACACCAATGGCTTGGGATTGGTTAAGATGGCTTTTTGCTGTGTTGGGTTTTTTAAAGCAATATTGAGCTCTTGTACAATACTGTTCTCCAGAGACTTCCTGCTACTTGCCTGACCTCGATGAATTAAGTATTGTCATAAAAATGTACAATTAATTATCATCTGCATCTCCAACACGAGAAATTGCCACACAGTGACTACAGACAGCCTTGTAAATGGTTTAGACATCACTCTGGTGGAAATGAGCACACTTTGGATGTCTGAAGACTTTCTGTTAAGTTGTATAGTCAAGGTCTTCCAAACCTCAGCTGTTAAAGCCAATGGCCTCGGTCAGACATGCTAAGGGATGCCATCTCTTATAGGACTTTTGTGAATACTGGACCTAATTCCATCCTTCCTACCACGTGGCTCCAAGCACGGTCTTTCTCCTTCCTGCTCCACATCTACCAACCTGCATGCAAGCTCTCTGAGCTGCATGTGGAACAGGATATCTCAGTCCTCCTGAAGGTGTCTGTCTGCTTGAAATACCAAGAAAGACAGACGGGCCATCCTCAGACATCTCGCTCCCCTCCCCAAGTGTCTGACAGCATGGTTTCTCAGAGTGTAGTGATGCAAATAGCTCAGATAAGACTCAGATAAAGTATCTAAGCTCTCCAGGGCTTATCTGAGCTGAACACCAGCTCCAAAAAAATTCTGAAATTTGCCCTGTGGGACAATCTCCATACAGCCTGATTGCCATCTGAAGCTTCAGCCTCCAGAGGCTGCAGGAACAGCTCCTGTTCAAATGCATTCTTGAGATAGTGGGGTGGGACACAGCAGGTCTGCAGTGTTCCCCTATCGTCGCTATCTGAGGATTTGCCTTCTGGTGGAACACTGCAAGAGCCTGGCTGATGGCTCAAGGAACCGGTGATGGCACCTTTCACCACCAACACTTACACTGTAACAGATGAGGTAGAGCTTTCTTCAGCAGCATCACTGGAAAGATCACTTTACACTGACTACAAAGTACTCAGTGCCTTTTTTTTCCCTTTCAGCTGTGTCTCTTTGGGGTAGTTGCTAGCAGAGGGAAGGCTTGCAAGGAGAACACAGGCACAAGGTGCTGAAATTCAGCTATGAGTATCTTGCTAAGAATGAGATTCCCAAAGAAGCCAAGGAACTGGGTGTAAAACCCATCTGGGCTTCACCACAGATCTGTGCCTGGCAGTATGCAAAGGGGTCAGCAATCACAGCAAGGATGAAACAGACTCACAGTGATAAACATTCATGCTTAGAGATCCAGCCTGCAGCAGTCTTAAGACACGTGAGACCAGATAGCAAGCATCCATTTATAGTGGGCAACTAATAGGAGACAAGGCAAGTCAAAGGCCAGGCTTAGAGAGAGTAACTGGATATCTTTGTAAAGCTGGTAAAGAGGGCTGTGAGCTCACTCACACCTGGGCTACAGCTATTCTTTGTCCTGCAGGAGCTCCAAGGGTTCCCCATTCCACACACAGATCCCATACGCTGTGTTCAACAAACACAGGAGTAAAAGTAGGAAGGATTCCATCCCAAAGGGTCTGCAACCAAGTCAATGGTAATCTTACAACTGTACACCCAACACAATTCTAACAAGAATTAAAAGCCCTCTGAAAAAAACTTTCAAAGGTCTGCAGATATTACCCCCAAATCTTGCTGATCCAAGCAGAGAAAGATTTCCTTTCTGTAGATGTCTGCAACAGTCGGAGTTCTCAGGCAAGAATAGCTATGAAATTCTATAGGATGGCTCATAAGCCATAAGGAAAAAAAAAGCCCACTTAATTTCCTACTAAAAATTCCCAACAACTCATTCCCAAAGGGCCAACATGCCAAAGGGCCCCTGCAGAGCGTTGGCTCCCCTTCTGCATCAGCACTTGGCTCTGGCCATAAACCAGGGAATGAGGGGAAAAGCACGTGGGCAGGCTCCGAGCTCCTCAGCTCAGCTGTGTTGGCAGCACCAGGGTTAACCACGGCAGCACCCTGTAATGCAATGATTTCTGGTTTATTTCAGCAGGGGAAGTGTGTCCCAGCCTGATTAGCCCAATGGTTTCCTCTTTTCCCATAACCTCCAGACCCCCATGGCCTAAGTGTTTACTTTCTGAAATAAAAAATCTGCTAGTGTTTTTCTTTTTTCGGGGCATGTGTATTTTGGGAGGATTCGGGGGGAGGAAAGTGGAGAGGGGGAGTTGAATGGGATGGGAGGCTTGCATACACCTCCCTTCTCTCTCCCACCCCTCACCCTCAGCTCCTTTCCAGCTGCAACCTCTGAGCTGAGACTTCTGGCTTCAGTGCAAGAGAGGGAGAGAGAAACGTATTAATGAGAGTTCAGTCTCTTGCTTCAGCAGCCATAAACACAGTGAACATCTGGAGGGAGAGAGAGGTGCTTCGCGCTGCCAGGAGCTGAAAGAAACAGGCTGTTTGCAGAGCCCCAGCCCCCCATGTTCTCCACATCCCCTTCTGCCTGTCCTGCACAGACCCATACTGCATCGCCCAGCCACAAATAGAAGCTGGCTTCGTTGCTGCCCTCCCAGCTCCACGCGAGCACAGAGCCTTCCGAGGGCACTGCAATGGGAAGGACTGGCCACGTGCAACCTGAAGTCCCTGGAGAGGTCCTCAGCTGCTCAGTGCCCCCAGAAGAAAGCACTCATGTGTCCCTGCACGCTTCTTGTAGGCAAACAAGGTTGGGAAAGCACAACGAGGCATCTGTGCTTTGTGTGGCCTTGCTCAAGAAAGAGCAGAGTGTCACAGGACAGCCTAATCCTCTCAATAAACACATGTGTGCGCTCATTTCTACAGAGGGACCTGTGCTACTCCAAGATCAACTCAATGCAAAACATCCACAGTCACCCTCAGGACACTGAGGAGTAGGCCATCACCCCATTCCTTTCCTCTTGGACTCTACAGCAAGTGAACCCTTCCCTACATGCCAAAGCCATCAGTACTGCAGCTCACATTTCTGATGTTTCTGGCACAGTGTTTTAAGAGCATCTTGAGTTTTCCCCCTGAGCTGAGCTCTAAATCCCCTTTCATAAGGTGGCCCCCTGCAAATCTGTAGGTATCACCCCCCAAAAAAGTATAACATTCTTCCAGTTTTCACCTAGCACCATCCCCTGTTCAGAGCACAATTCACCCCCATGCAGCAGCTGATCTCCAGCTGACACAAGTCTGCAGCTCAAGTGGGAAAAGAGCTCAGTGCTCATTCTCTGGTGACAACCCAAAGTGAAGGGATCTCCCTTGGGCTTTGTCTCTGAGAGACAAGACGGATTTTTCCAGGGTCAAGCAGGAAACAAATAGAAAAGTGAAAGCCTGGATTTTTGTCATTCCCTTGCTTCAGTGCAAATAAACCTCCCCAAGTCTTGACTTGCAGCAGGTTACAACAGGGGATGTAGAGGGAGCATACCTCGGTATCACAGGGTCACATGCACATGCTTTCCTCACCTGCAGAACAAAGATCTGCACAAATCAGGTACCAATTACTCCCCACCAACCTGGAGAGCAAACCAGTAGCAGCTCAGCATCCTTCAGAGTGCCCTTGAAGAAGCACCAGGAGACACAGACAACCCACAGCTTTACAATTCATTCACAAGACATAGAGGGATCTTTTCTCTGCCTCTAGGCTGAAAAAAGTGCCATTGGTGGAGAAAATTGTGTCTGCCCTCCAACAAACCCAGAGTGCCCATTTATAGTAGGTGTGACATGACTTGAACTGTAGTCAATGAAACACCCAAAGACTGCCAGGAAGAAAAAGGGTCAAAGAAACTCATTCTAGCCAGGCTATAAACAGCGCCAGACCCCAAGGCTTATGAGAGGCAGCACCGCCACGCCGGCTGGAGGATGACAACAGAGCCCAGCAGAAAGGCTTCATTCATCCCTTTGCAGAGATGCAGTGGACATCAGATGAGAATCGGGGTGAGCTGTGAGTTTGGAGGAATGAGTGGCAATAGGCTGGGCAGAGGCATCTGCACAGAGGATTTTGTCTGTGCCTTTTATTGAACCTGAAAGCAAATAATATCTGCCTCCTCATCCCTCTCGGGAGCGGCTCACCACTTTTTCCACCCACTGCTGTTTCCCTTCACCTTCTTCCACGTCCTCCCTTGCCCACTCCTCATTTATTAGGGAGAGAGGACAGCCGGGCTGTGAGCTGCCTAAGAAGTCCTGCAGGGTCTCACAGCCGCAAGCAGATGTGCGTGCCCTGCGAAGAGACGCCCATTCATCTCTGCAGAGAGCGTGCGGGGGAGGCAGCAGCACAGGGGAGGGGGGGGGGGGGGGAAGTGTTGGAGGAGGCTGAGAAAAGGAAGGAGGCCACAGTTAAAAATAGGATAAAAGGACATGAAAAAATGCAGATTTTTTTTTTTTTTTTTTTTCCCCTAAGCTTCACTTGGAAAATGTGCTGCAGCTGGAGAAGCCATTGGGCTGAGCCTGGTCAGCTTTCACCTTCCCCCTCCCCAGGCTCCCTTCCTCCATGCATGGGCCTGGAAGACAGCCCAGAAAACGCTCACAGAAAGAGCTTCCCTCTGGGGATCTCCATCAGGACCCAGAAGAGTAAAGAGCAGGTCTTGTGGCATAGGAGGACAAGATGGGGGAAAAGCAGAGAGAGTTTGTGATGGATGCAGGAGGTCCCCATGTGATTTCTGCCTGCAGTGCACTCCGAGCTGAGAGCAGGGCTTGGAGAAAGATCACAGCCAGAGTTAGGGGGGGTGGGTACAAAGGAGGGCATCTCCACGTGGTGTGGGGCAATGCAATGTGCTGCAGTGCTTTGTTTCAGCTCCAAAGGCTTTGCTTTCCTGCCAAATCCAGCAGGACACTGCTATGGCCCAGCCTGTAGGACCCAAGACAAGATGTCCATCGAGCACCAGTGAGTTGGATGCAGGGCTGCATTAGGGAGACACACTGCCCCCAAGCTAACAAACCCTTTTTTGTGAGCTGAGAGATAATGTGTCCAGACAATATCAGCCACAGACTGGGTCAAATTGTCTTCTGTGCACTGTGCCCTCCTACAGCCCTGGGTGCTGGGGGTCATCCTATGGTAATGCCTTCTGTATGTGACAGTGTCTTGGTGCCAAAATCTTTCAAAAGCAGCACCAGCCAAAGAAGCAGGGTCAGACCCACAGCTCTCATCTCTCCTCTAGAAAACATTTTAATTTCATTCCTTGTCTTGCAAAATTCAAACTCAAATGCATTTGTTTGAAAGAAAGCGAGTTCAGTTGCCCAAAGGTTCCTCTTAGTGTCCAAAGGCTGCAAGCACCTTCAGTCCAAGTGTGCTAACTCAGCACAACAATCAGAGCAACTTCTTCCGCCAGAGGCATTTCATCCTTCTCCTGCCATTAACAACAGTTTTATCTCCCCTATCACTAAGCAAAATAAACCAGTTCATAGCGAAAGGGGTTGTCAAAGTGACCTTGGCTCAAAAAACAGCACAGCCAGGACAATGTCAGTGCTGAAATTACGATGCTGCTATCAAACATTTTCTTCCTCTCCATTTTTGTGCCTAAACTTTTATCCACCAAAAAAAAAAAAATATTACCAGAGAGTAATATTAAGATACTATTGCCTTAAGAATTGGAAATCCCAGTGCTCAGTGTGACAGCATCTTTTCAGTACCTTTGCTGCTTCACGCAGACTCACAGCACCCTTGATTTTGGGTCACCAGGTAATGCAACTAATGAGCAAGTCTCTACACCCCTATTGCCACAGACGCCAGCTTTCATAGGCAGGCAGTTCTCACTGGTTGTTTTCTAACACCTTTGGGTGAAGCCCTTTTACTTGTATGGACCCAAACGTGGCTGACTCTCAGGGCAGGCACAGTCCCAACCCATGTACTACAGGTCGTGACAGCAGGCTAACAAATAAAAATGACTACACATCACTTCCAGTTCTTGTTGTAATAAAAATGTAAAATAAAACCCACCTCTTTTCTTATCCTTATCTACAAACCAAATCCACATCAGGCTTTTCTTTATACATATCACCAAATAATCTTAGCAGACATCAAGCATCATGTAAATAAACTCACCCGAGCTTCAAAGGCAAAATATCTTTCAACAAAGCCAAGCAGTTCTAAAACTTCTAGAAGTGTTGCGGGTTTCTGTTGTGAGAGGATATATTCACACTTGCATTTTCCTTGCTGACTTGTTTCTTTCACCAACATCAAGACCATGAAAACCAAAATAGCCTCCAGTATAGAGAAGAATAGATGACAAATGGCTTTCATGCACACCCAAAACACAAAGGAGAAATGAAAGACTGTTCCTAGCAGTATATACAAATGAGAGTTTCCTCTCATTTAAAATTAGAAACTGTTCTAGACTCTGAAAAAAAATGGCAGAGCATTAAAATAATAGTAATAATAAGAGAAAGAGTACCACACACTGCAACAGGAAGAAATGAAACGTAATTTTTAGGTACTGCAAGAGAATTAGAGTTCTGTCCTACAGTCCCAGTGTATTCCAAGTTGGACTCAAACCTGCTAAAGACAGCGACATCTTTTTTTCCAGTGAGCTTTGAACCAGGCTCCAATCTCTGCAGCAAGAAATTTCACAGGCCCAGCATGGGGTAATGAAGATGTGGGTTACAGATATGCTGGTCCCTGGAGAGAGCGCTTTCACAGAAAAGGGGAGAGGGTATGGAAAAAAAACAGAACAGAACAACAAAACAACACACAAAGAAAACTTTCCAGGCACAGATTTGCAAAATGTTTGAGTAAATCCAAATGCTGCAAGAGCAGATTTCATCAGAGCAGAGCTGACATCACGCTGAGAGAGGTCACCCACAGGAGTTGAGCAAAATAGCTGAAACAAGAGTGGCTGGGAATAGACAGTGGAGTTTTTCCTCCAGCCACAGCTCTCGGTTCATCTCCAGCTAACACACAAGTGTTCACCAAAGGAAAAAAGTTGAAATGCCTGAATATTTGCCAAGGAGAGATTTCAAATTGTACATTTGACCGCAACAGTCACTGGTTCTGCTGAACTCTTTAGCTGCAAAGAAGTCTCCAAACATCAGGGCTTTTCCCCTCCCAAGGGGCCAATGTGCATAACTAACAAGCCGGGAACAAGTCACAGAAGACCAGCACATGCCATGCAAAAGCTTACATGGGATTTATGTGCTTCACGATAGGCTTATGTGGGACTTAAGTGAAACATAAACTTCATATTGGCCCTTTGCAAAGGTCACATTCGTGCAATTTGAGCTCTTTCACTTCGTTTTGCTGTTTGCCTGTGCCATGGTGTACCTGAGCCCTCCCTTCTGCCACAGAACAGCTGGGAAGCGAGACTTGGTGACACCTCTTCCCAAAGCTGAATCACTGTGCTGTGGGCAGGGGAAGCCTCCAAGATGCGCGGCACAGGGGCAGCAAACACAGCATGATGCAGTGGAAACAGGGCTTGCACTAAAGCCCAAAGCTCTCTGCTTGCGTCACACCTTTGGGTACAGACCCAGAGCCCTGCACTGTCAGTTACACAAGCAGCAGCCCAAGCTGAAGTTCTGCTTCACAGGTTGAACAAAGTACAGGGCAAGAATTAGTCACCGGTGATTTTGTAACGACTTTCAAAGTATGAGTGCATCACAGAGCAGCATCATTTAGTCAAAGCCAGGGCATGGGCTTAACTGTAGGCTGTATCGCAACCACCCAACCCTGACAGCAGAGCATGGCCATGCCTCCACCTGCAGCCATATAGCACTGAATATCGCACCACCATCCCCAGGAGGAAGGGGACAGAGACCCCAACTCAGTGTAACAGCAGAACTCAGGCTCAGGAGTCCAGGCTCCCCTTCACAGAGGCCTCTTTATCTTTCCAAAGAAACCAGCTCAAGCCCGTACACACGAAACCAGGACATTAAAGCAGCCCATCTCCAGGCTGCACCTGCAGGGAGGAGCAGACCGGCCCTCCCACCACTCCACATCCCCCAGAGCAGAGTTCCTACCTGTGCTGTAGTGCTCCAGGCCGGTGGGCACCTCTTGGATGGCCGCCTCGTCCCACGGTGGGCAGCAGGTCCTGGGTGGGCAGCAGGCTGACTGAAGCCTGCAAGGCATCCAGGGGTCCTCATAGCAGCTGCCAGCACCTTGCTTCTGGGCAGGGGAGGGAGCCGTGTCACCTCAGCAGCAAAACAAACCCAGAACCAACCCTTCCCTTCCAGGATAAAATCACAAAGTACTCACCTGACCCGGCCCAGAGCCGCCCCAGCTGAACAGCCAGGGGTCAGAAAGCCCCTTATAATGTAAGGCATGTCATTCACATACATTATCTGCATCTACTTGTGTGTGCTACATAGGCAGGTAGGTACATGCATGTGCCTAGTTCTAGCTACAGCTCTCATTATTGATATTACACTTCTAAATAACACATATATACATACAGATACATGGAAATAATCCCAGGCTATCACTTCCATTATGTACACACACATTCATTACATTTATCTTTATAGATATATCCACTGTACATAAATACACACCGTATGTGCACACACAGATAAACCACATTACAGATTTTACACATGTGCCACATACATGTGTACATCAGTAGAAGAGTAGCAACATATGCATACATACAGTCATACACGTAAATAAACTCAGGATGTTTGCATCCATTCTTTTTTTATTGTTAGTTCCCCACATGGAAACAGTTTTGCTTCATTTCCAATCAACGTTTAAATGCCAAATACATTCTTGGAACCATTTAAAAGGAAGATACTGAGCTGTGTTAGACATTTTTCATGTGTCACAGTGGCCTTTCTTCCTAATTTGGTGATAATTTTGCTTTCTAGCAAGTCTTCTGTATCCCCTGGTGTCCCAGCTCAAAGATACAGCTCACATCTGACCTTGTCTAGGGTCTTTAACACTAGCTGTCATTTCTTTGGAGAAATGTCCATTGATGTGATTTCCTCAATAAAGGTCATGTACAAACATAAGGTAACCAGCAGCACAAAGAGCACAGCTCAGGAGCAGCACAACATACTGTCAGACCTGCCCCACAGCTGCTGATATCCACATAGACATGCCCAGCACTGCATTTTAATCCGTATTTTATACAACTACCCAGCAACTGCCCAAACAAAAAGGAGCTGCCATAGAAGAGGAAGCCCAATATTTACCAAAAAACTCCAGCCAACGCAACCAAAGCTTTTCCAAAGCCAGGTCTGCTTTGTGCTGATGCTGCTGCATTCATCCACAGCAGGTGAAGGTCAGCGTGTGGAGCGGAGGCTGCAGGACAATGGTTACCCTAACAATCCTCCTCTGACGACAAGCGCAGGAAATCCGATGCAACAATCCTATTTCCAGCTTGGGTTTGCAAGCTCGAGAGGTTGAGATAAGCTCTGAGCAAACACTCAGCCTCTGGATGCCACTCTGAACTACATGGAACCTCAGGATGATTTAGCAGTCAACACCAAGCTGTGTCAGTGAATGGTCTGCCATTGACACAGCAGCCAAAGAGAAAAGCCACTGCTAGAGATAGCAAAATAACCCCCAGCCCTTTCTTACCATTGCTCCAGGGCGAGCCAAAGGATAAGGGCCCGTGTTGCCAATGGTTGTGTCCATGTAGTAACTCATCATCTTTGAGGTGCCTGCAGAAATGAAAGCAGACATCAGATGCTCTGCTGCAGAAGTCTGGCGTGGCATAAAAATTGACAGCCTCAGTTAGACCTGCTGTAAAGCCCGTGCTTTCTCACAGCCATGTAAAGGTAGCACCAGGCTGCCAATCTCAGCAACTTAAGGCAGGAAAAGTAAAAGGGAAAAAAAACTGCATTAATAATTGGTTTTGTGATTGGAGGCGTATATACATCAACGATGCAAACAAATCCATTTGTGTAAACTGGTGGGAGCTGGACAGTGCTGAATGAATTATCACCTAGAAGCTGATAGAGCTGCTGAGAGGGTGGATGAGATCATATTCCCCTTGCTGTAAAATTGATAGGGAATAGTTGCCATTTTTCCCCCCTCCAATTCATTGAGATCAACAAATTTCCTATGGAAGTTTCATCAGCACCAACCCATTTCACCAAAAAAACTTCTCTTTACTCAAGAAAAATCTTCTGTTTGCCTACACTGTCGTTGGTTCTCTGTGCTGGAGCTCTCCCTTGCACTGCTGAAATCCAGGTTCTCATTCTCTCATTCATATCATGGGATGTACTCTTCTGAGCAAGTCCTCCCAAGAGGGCTGCTCGCTAGATGCAGTTGTAAGCCACTAGTTAGCCCATGTGCACAGCTGAGGTCTAGTTCTGTTTCATAATAGGTAGATGCTTCTCATCCTCTCCTTTAAACACACAACAGAGAATGCAGAATGCATGTTCTGTGTTTGGAAGGATATAACTTAAAGGTGCTGGAAAGGAAAACGGCAGTGGCCTGAGCTCAGAAGGGCTCACTCAGGCAGGGTACAACAACTTGGGACCAAAGGGAATCACTGCTCTCATCACATTGATACACAGCATCGCCCAAGAGCCAGAGGAGCTGCCATGCTCCAACTTTTCTGAGGACACAGCAGCTCCAGCTCCTCTGAAATACACATCCTTGTATTTCTGCTACCAACTGTGACTGCTGCAGATGCAAACATTCACCCAAGCCATCCTCCAGAGCCGGCACACCCAGGTTTCCATCAGCCTCTGTCTCTGCTCTGCACCCATAGCTCCTGTGGGCACTGCAGCCCCACTTCCCTGCTCACAGGGCTGGGGCTGCTGTTAGCAAACAGCCAGCAGAGGCAGAGCCTGCCCCAGCTGTGCCTCACTCACCACCTCAGCAACCAGGGACTGCAGATAACGTCTCCCACCACGCAGTGTGACTAATGGCCAAATGTGAAACACCTGCATGTATATGTGTATTAAATTATTATCATCATCATTTCCTGCTTGTTATTACTAACTTTTTGCTCTAACACCAGTATTATTGTTATTATTATTTTTTTACTTCTCTTTTTAATTCACAAAACTGAAAACTACCAACGTGCTGAAAGAACAACGGACCTGTTTCTCTTTGTGCTTAAAGCAAACCCAAATGCACACATCTTGCAAGTTACTGTGGCTGAGAAGCCTTAACTGATCTTAGCATCAGAGCACGCCCTCCCAGGTGTTAAAACACATTGTCTTAAATCTCACTGCAGCTGGGGAAGATAAAAGAGGGTGCAGAACAGCCATCTCTGCAAGTCAGCCAACAGAAGAAAGTCACTCCACCCCATGCAGTCACACACCTGTCCCTCTGCCCCTAACCTTAACAGGGTGTAACTGCATCACCTAACCATGACCCATAGCCCTCGTGCTCTGAAGTTAGCATCTATGCTGCTACAGTGCACCAGCACAAGGCACACACTGTAGAAACCATCAGGCTGACCCAAGTGCTCCAGCAGCACACAGGGCACGTGTGAGAGCAAGGGGTGACAGCAGTGACACAGTGGTACCACGAGCAGAGCAGCTCGCTTTTCTGCTTCGCAGCTCCACAGCAGGCAGTTGGGGCTTGGCTTTGTTTTTTCCCTTTGATCAGGTCACCTACGCTGCACACTGCTTACAAACTGCTTTCATGCCTCGCTGAGCACCGTTTGCATTTTTCTCAGGATGCTGTTGCCAACAAAACCTTCCAGCACAGCGCCACATATTGATACTCAAAGCTGTGGTTGAAGCCTCCTACGCCCAGGGCAAGGCTTCAGGCAATAGAGAATAGGAACAATCAGAAAACTTAGCATAATGGAATGGTAATAGAAGAGGTGTAACAACAGAGGGACCAATGCAATAAAAACGGGTTATAAGGGAAGGAAAAAAGGACTGCTCACCCACCCCCAAAGAGCTAGGAAGGAAAACTCTGTGAAGAAGAGACCTCCAGAAAGAGAGCCTTCCCCAGGGGCAGTCAGCCCTTAAATGGGGGGTCTAAGAGAGGTGCAGCCAGACTCCACCCCTTCCAATCACAGGTAAATTGCCTTCATCTGTGCTCCCAGGGCTGACCAGGTCCTTTCCCCAGGTGCTCAATCAGTGGTTCAGGCCAGGACTCAACAGTTTCCATACAATCACATTAGCACAGACCAGTAATGCAGCACCAACAGCTCCATCCCAAGTCCCAGCTAACAGAAAAGGAACCAGCAGAAGAACTGTGTCAGCAATGAGGGGGCAAGTTAAAAGCAGAGAAGGAGCTCAGGAGAATTTGGTGCAGGCTGATTTTAACAGAATTTCCACCACTTCCCATAGGAAACTACTTCACAGCCCAATACATCTCTTGCTGTCAGCAAGTTTCCCTGATGGTTGAGCCGTATTTTTCTTCTCTTGAGCTTCCTCTAATAAGAGCCTAAATAGCTCCTCTCCTCCCCTTGGATGCCATTAGAGAGCTTTAATGACCACTCAGGAGCTTGCAGCTGAACTAAATTCAATGACAGCATCCCTTGTGTCAGGTAACTTGGCCAAAATTGAGGAAATCACTGCAGATTTACACCAAGATAATTGAGATCCGCAGCTTGCTGCAAGCTGTTAATAAATAGAGGGGAATCAGAGCCATTTGGTAAAATCCTTAATGACTTCACATCTTGATTCATCTCATTGTTTGCTCTTATTATTCCTGTCTTATGGTGAAAACACGTGTGGGGGAAGCAGAGCTTGTTTTGGTGCTTGATCAAGTACCAGCCAAAGCTATTAGACTCTTCAGTCATTTCTAAACATAATTAACATTTTAATTTCATTTCAACATCCATCCCTCCTCTTCTACAAGAGAATTTTGAAGAAAATAATTACCAAACTTAGAACTTATGATAAACTCTTATGATACCCCTGTAGAAATTAGGAAAAAATTAAAAATACGTATTAAATGAAGATGAGCTGTATCTATGGGATGTATAAAGACCCTTTAAAAGGCTGCCTTACAGCGTTTAAGTGCTTTGTTGTTTTAAGTCTGGGGAAAAGGAAGCTGAATGAGACTCAGTGATTTCCCTGCAGCTCCCATCTCTCCCATGTTAGCACCCTGCACACCCATAGTACGACTGGGACAAAGCAGCTGGACAGCTTTCTGCATCCCTGTAAACCAGCAAGATTCCCTTCCCTTGGGGTTGGATGGGGAGCCAGGAGCAGCATTGGCAACCTTATCAAAGTGTTCCTAACCTCAAATGTAGGAAGAAAGACTTGAAAAATGCAGAGGACACAATCGTCCTCCATGGGCTGCAGCACGGGCAGCTCCTGCCCCAGAGTTGCTTAGTGATACCGTTTTATTTTTCATCAAGCAATAATTTATCATCTTTGAGGGGGTGGAGAAAATAGCTCATGGAAATGACTTTGTTCCACAGGGTTTTAACCCTTGGTAACCTGGCACTTTCCAGGCTGCCTGCCAACTCAGTTCTCAGGGGAAAAAAGTGTTTGTTGATCTGTTGGCATGTTAAAAACCCATTCAATTCATCAAACCCTGGCACCAGCTTAAAATAAAAGGAGCATCCCTAATGCAGGGATACAAGTGATAGGAAGAATCGCATTTCTCTTGCTGCCAACTAAGCACAAAATATGCTCCCTAACAGATCGGCCACCTCCTGTCTCTGCTTCACATCAGGAGCTCCTACATTCATTACGCTCTTAAAACTTTGCAGCATTCTCAGAGGTAACTGAAGGGAAGCCAGGCAGGGCAGTAAATAACACAGCCATGGGAAATAGAGAAATGCACTAAATGCCCTTCTGCATCCTCAGTAAATAGTCAGAGATTTAATGTGCTGCCTAAGCTCACAGAACGAAAGGGAGGCTGAGTGGCTGAGCCCTAAGGCACGACCATGGCTCCATGCAGTGGCTGCAATGGGACGAGCGTGGCACCACCAAACCCACAGGTCATGCTGAGGAGTGTTTAGGTGGGATGCTGAAGCAGAGTGGCTGCTGCTTACAGTCACTCTGCTCCCTATTAGATCAGAGCTGCTATTTGCAACTGCAGGAAGATGTGAATGGGTGGGGGGGGGTTAATTAGGTCATCTGTTATTCCACTCACGTATTTCCCTCTGTGAAATAATAGACTTACAGTACAGCAGCATGGGCCAGATCCTCAGCTAGGGCAAAGCAAAGGGGGAAAGAGTAGGGATTGAAAGCCCAGCTAGATTTGCTGTTTTGCTCCACACTCCCCATATGACCTGTAGAAGGATGCTTGGGACCAGCCTGCCCAAAGATGCTGGTGTTTCAAAAATCCCACTAAGCATTAAGTACTCAGCAGCTGTAGAAAGTTAAGAGAAACCAGAGTTTCTCTGTGCCTTCATATGCCAAACATAAAAAGGTGATGATAGCGTGGGGGTGCTTTCTGGTTTGGAGATGCACATGGCACCCTGCAGTTCAGGGCAGGAGCCATGCACAATCCCAGTGCTGGGTGCACAAAATACACAGCAGTCCTCCATGGAAATCTCACCCCCCTGGGTTAGCAGGGCCATTCCCCAGTGCAAACGTCTGGGTAGCCCTAAGTATCTGGCTTACCAGAAAATTGTTTACAGGACAGGCAGGGGTGAGGTCAAAACCCCAGCTGGATCAGAGGCAGCATGAACAGGGCTGTAACCAGGAAACAGCCCCGGACCCAGCCCACAGCCCCCAAAGGTGTCAGTTGACAGCACAGCATGGGAAGTTGATGGTAACTGTAATACCAAGAGAGTGGCTGCATGCAAAGCGAGGATTTAGGGGATAATAGGAAGGGGAAAGGCCTTGGCTGTGCTGCTTGGGGCCAAACGGTGCCTGCTGGCCCTTTTTGGCTGCGAGAGGGCTGCAGGATTTTGCCCATCCCAAGGAGCAGCAGCAGCACAGCTGCACATCGCTGTGGCTGCCACACTCAGGGCTCCTGACTCCAATTCCTTCCATAGACAAACATGCAAAATGCTCACCTGTGGCATTTTCTGCCCTTTGGGGATACCATTGCTATTGGAAAACATTCAGAGCTGAGGCAACAAATTCCACATAGCATCCCTCCAAAGACAGAAAGCAGCCCTCTCTGGGGGGGCTGGTCAACCTGCCCGCTCCCTATCTGTGCACCCAGCTGTGCTGGAGGGGCTGAGGGAGCATCTGGGCCTGGGCACCTCGCTGGTCTCCTGCCCCATAGCGAGCACAAGCAAACCCCCACCCCACAACCAAAGCCTCCTCTCAAGAAAGAGAAGGAACTGCAAATGTAATCCACTGTAAGAATGCCAGGGCGCAGCCTGCTACCTAGATGAGGGAAACAATACTGTTCTCCTAAGCACACATATCAACTTGATATTCTCTCTATATATGAAATTAAAAAGGATTTTTAAAGGGAAGCATCAGCTCAGACATTCGTAAGACACTGCAGAACTATTAGCAAACACACGAATCAGCCACTGGGTGAAACTGGGAATGGAGAAAAAGAGTAAATGCCCAGCAAAACAAACCTTCCATCTATCCTGGAAACGAACACAGGTACCTACAGCCCACAACAGCCTTTAAAGAGACTCTCTCCCCACCACCACTTACTACTTATCTGGAAGACCAAGGAAAAAGCTTATGTCCTCCACGGCTCCCCACACTTGTCTCCGGTCTCTCTCCAACTACCTGGTGCTATCCTCTGCGCCGGAGCTGGGGAGGATGGAAATACCATAGTGTTTGCAGCAGGGCCGCCTATTCAAAGGGAGGGGGAGTGGTCAGCCCCGCACAGGCGGTGGGGAGGCGAGCCCCCCGCGCTCCGCTCTCGCTGGCAGATGTCGCACTGTGACCCTCACCACGGGGTGTGAGCCTTACCGAGCCCATTCCCAAAGCTCTGCTGGGCTGCCCCAGCTTCGAGGTGCCTGCTGCCAAAAATTGCTTTTTCTTCCTCAAAAGTCCCCTGGGCACCTCTGGCTTTTCTGCTCCTTTGTGCACAGCAGGCACCGCGGTGCATTTGGATGCCCACCTCTCCCCCAGGCATTGGCAGGGTCCAGCCGCCAGGCTCCCACTGCCCATTTGCAAACCCCTCGGTGCACGCCTGCTTTCTTTTACAAGCACAAAGGCTGCAGTAGTCTCCCTTTCACAGGGTACCATCGTAGGGAGAGCACTCAGGCAGCGCTGGCTCAGCCCTTGCTGCTGGAGGCCCCACTGCAGCACCATGGGCTGCTTTGCCCCAGAAGGCAGGGGTGCGTGGTGGCTGCAAGGCTGCAATGTGCAGGGCTGCAGTGCGCAAGGCTGCTAGAAAAGCAGGGAAATGCTCTCCCTGAGCAAGGAAAGAGATGGGGACAGAAACAAAAGGCTGCTGCATGCTCAGTCCTAAAAAGTGGAATTAAGTTCCTCATTCTGTCCAAACAGCCCTGGAGCACGCAGCCCAGAACTACACGGCCCTGGATGCAGGAGGATGTGCCCTCTTGCAAAGCTGTCTTTTCCTCCAGGAGGGGGCTCCAGGCTGGAAATGTGCTGCACTCCAGCACGTGTCCCTGCCACGCAGGAGCTGTCAGTCTGCAGAAAGTTTGCAGCATCTCCACAATGAAACAAAATTGCAGTGTGTGCGTCTAAGAGCTACGGCTGGAAGGGCAGAGTAAAGCATTGGTCAGGCGCAGGGAAAGAATTAATTCTCCCAGTTTGTAACCTGGCATTTTGGCTACTCCCAGCTGAGTGGCTACTTAAAAAGCATAGACTGAAACTATATTATATCAGACACATAATTTCTGTCTGCACTGACTTCTGTGGCATCTACTGCTGCCAAATGCCCTGCAGAGAAATCAAAGTACAAAGCTGCAGTGCATGAAGGACCCTCCTGCCCCTCACCTCCCAGCCCAGCAGAACCTGGTCGCTCAAACGCACATAGTGACAAGTAGCCACAAAAACTTCCCCCCCAAAACACCAATATTTATGCACGTAAAAGGTATTAACAAGTCCTTCGAGGGTTTTCCCTAGCTCCTAAGAGAAGAATGAAGCTCTGTGTCAGCCTTTGCCTTCGCTCAGAAGCACACAGCTGCAGGTGGCATGAGTACACATTACCTGTTGAACTCGCAGCCGTAAGGCACGGATCTCTTGTGTAGCTATTTTAACTCAGGAAATTATTTACAGGGCTCCATCTTCCCAGGAAGGTTTCCAGCCTGCTGGGCTTTGGTACAAAGGCTCGGTCACGTCTGAGCGCCAAAGGAGTGGAATGCATCCAGCAATCAATTTTTATCTGGGCAACTCTTCCCAAGGCTGCAGGATAACCCCACGGGCATCTGTGAGCAAGATGTCTTTCTTTCCCTAGGCTGGATGCTGTGCTCTGTGGCAGGGAGCCTTTCCAATACAGTAATCTATGTATTAATTGCCTCTGCATTATGGCTGTCCAATCGGCTGTGTGTCTGCAAAATAGAGAGGCTTCTGGTTTGAGCTCCTACGAGGCAGCACAGTGCCCGCTGTGTGCAGGTCACCTCACTGGTTTTGGGGTTACTGCTGCTTCAGCCACCTGGATCCATTGCTTCAGCCAGCAGCAAGAAGTTGGGTTAAATTTAGGGCAGTTCATTCAGCTTATAAAGCCGTAGTGCATAAAGAAGTAGTTTCCATTCCAGATGGTTTGAATTTTCTTTGTACTCATAAATAAATAAATAAATAAATAAATATTCATTAGTGTCTAATTAAAGCAATTATTACTGCTTTTACCAAATCTGAAATGTCCCGTGGATGGTTCAAAGGCTGTGCACAGGTTGAATTTAGGGCACACAAATGACCTCTGTGCTCCTGGGAGGCGCTGGATGTACGTGTCAGCACACACAGCCCCGCTCCCAATATGCTGAGAAATGCTTATCTCCATTTTGCAGTTAGAGGAATGGATGGAGAATGGGGTTAGCATCACTTCAAAGATGGCTGTGAGCAGGGAAGGTCATGGCTTGAGCCCTGGAGCTGGAGAATGAGCTCTGCTTACCTAGAAAAATCCATCCTGAGGATCATAAGCCAAGGTGGGCTGCGTGCAATGAACTTCCAAGTCACTTGTTGGATCTATAAGCATCATCATCTCTGTACTACAGCAGGAAAACAGAGCAGGAACTGATAAAACAACCCTGAGTGCTGGGGTGGTCTGTTCTTAGCTGGCATCACACGGTGACCCAGCAGAAGGAAGCAATGGTGGGGAGCTGTGGCATGGGGGGTGACTTCCCCACCCCTCTTTGTGCTGGGACAAGGTGATGCGGCCAGACCAGGGTTCTGCCTGTGCTCATAAATGTTCCAGTGGGTTTGCCCAGGCTACAGCATTCCCTCCTGACCCTCCTGGAACTCCAGATGAAGACACGTAGCTGTGCCACAGATGGCCCAGCAATGGTCCCTTAGGAGCCGTGCACATCTGGCTGCCAGGTGCTGAGGCTTTCCGCTGCTGGCTGCCCTCAAACACGAAGCAGAGGCACAGCCAGAGCTCATTGCTTCTGGCCCTGCTGCACTGGAGTGAGGATCCCACTCACTGCTCCAGGGGTGTGGACCACAGATGCTGTGCCCTGCCCCAGACTGGGGGAAATACTTGGCCCTGAAAGCCAGAGAGCAAAGCTTGCCTATCATTGGGTCAAGCAAGAGCTCAGGTCTGTCGTCTTGGATACAAGGAGATGGATACAGGATGTATGTCTGGGTGGGACACCATGCCTTGCAAAAATTCCTTCATTCTGCTTTGAGTTTTCATTTTTAGCACGATCTCCATCTCTACATATGACTATAAATACAGGTATGTATCTATATATGATAAAACCAAAAATAACACCCAGTCCCATCCATCATTTCATTCTGGAAGAGGAAGTGAGAAATTTCCACTCAGCTCTAAGTGTGATGTGAAGCAACATCTCTAGGGAAGTTGTAGCCATGACAGTGCCAGTCTGCACCCTTCGTATGCAAATGGGCATTTTTTGCCTTGTAAACACAAAGAGTAATCAGTTCTCTAAGAGCTGACATAAATGTTATCATTGTAACCTCCTTTGTGCAGGTGCCTGCCCCTCTCCCACCATTAAGTGACACAGCAGGTAGGTGCTCTGGAGCCCCCAAACGCCACGGCACGAAGATATATCCATTATCAGTTATGGAAATGTATCTGAAAAATCTGCTGTCATTTGCCAGTTCTCATGTCAAGAATTAGGGCTGTTGATTGGGAAGGGAATCTTTTATTAAACTATCTGATGTACCTGGAGAAAAACAGATCGGGTTGTGTGATGAGTGCCCCTCTTCAAATGTGTGAATGAAAATCCTCACTCCAAATCATTTCATGCAGAGCTGCTCTTCTCCCAGGCAGATGTATCAATAAAGATCAGATATACAAAATGCCATCAGCCAACAATCCCTGCTCGAAATCTGGGCAGATCTCCAGATGGATTCAGCAGCCAGTTGATTAGTTGGTCTTTATTACTCAACTTGCTATTAGCAAGGGGGTAAAGACTGAAGTTTTTCTTTTATTTTATCCAATAAAATGTTTCCTGCATAATGCACCACCAACATTCAAACCATCAGTAAAGATGCTGGCATCCTTACCAGGTGTGGCAATCATAAGCAGCAGTGCCGTGCATGCAGCAATGGGGCCAACACAGAAGGATGTACAGCTCACCAATATTTGTTGCTACAGAAGGAAGAAGGACCAAACGGTAGCAGAAATGTGAGGCTTGGTTTCATGGAAATGAGTTATTAACTTATCCTTTACCTCTCTGTTTGTTTCCCATCTGGTTCCAGGTCAAGGAAAGTTTGTCTGTGACGTTGGGAAGAGATGGGCTGAGCACAGCTGTGCCTCTCAGATGTAATTCCTGAGCCTGGGCTCCTGCTGTGCCCTCCGTCCCTGCTGGGGACACGGGTGGCATTGCTGGGGGCCTCTGCTGGGAGGGCACCCCGTACTATGGCAGGAGGACAGCCCAGCCCTTACAGGCAGCTGTAATGCACAGTCACCTTGCAGGCTGTTAATGGAGGGGTTATTTATGGCCCCTCTCTGGATCGCAGTGCTGGGTCCCACATGTGAAGTGAAAGTGGAAGTGTGTGGGTGGGAGGGGAAGCAGCAGCGTCTCATTTATCAGCAGGGCTGAGCAGGTTTCCACCCAGACACGGGCTCCACATCTCCCGGGGCGTTTCTCCAGCTGCTGCTGGAGCTCATCTGGGCTCCAGAGCCTAGAGCTAGATGCAGGATCCTATTGCACTGTGGTGCAATGAGAAGCATCCCTGTGCAATTTGGATGCAGGCAGAGCATCAGCAGTCAGACCACACTCACATTGCTCCATCATCACCTGCAGCATCGCGTGACCCCAACGGCACGAGCACCCGTCCTGCTGGGAACCAGAGGTGCATCAACTTCCCCCAAGCTAGCAGATTCAAAAAGGCTCCTCCAGAGGCTGCCCCAGCTCATGCAGAGCTCCATGGAAGCAGGCAGGAGCCCGCTAGCTTGGAGCAGAGCAATGGGCTGATGAGGAGGGGTCACAGCAGGGTTAGCACTGAGTAGCAAACCATCCTATTTTATGCAAAAGCAGTCTGGAGAAACTGACATTCTTGATTGTCTGCATATATAATATAGAGGATGCTAAATAAAGGAGCCAAAGATGTTCCTATGAATCAGACCTTTATCCTTCCCCCATCCCAGAGTGCAGCCCATGAATTTGGGTGAGTTTGCCTTTTTAATTGCTCTGTCTTTCTAATGCAGGCTATTTAGAAACGGCACCAGCAGTGCCCCGTTGGAAATCAAACAGGTCATTCGGGCTACAACTTCTCTCTGGTTTTCCACCATCTGAGACAACAAACAAGCCATTAATGTCTGGAAACATTGCTTTGATTTCAAACTGTAGACCACAGCACGGATCACTGTGGTGGTGCCGATGTCACACTTGGGGCCAGCCCACATCCCAGCACCAAATAATTCCTCCCTGCTCTCCCACCCGGGTGCGTCTCCCATCTGCTCTGGGTTTGCAGCCCAGGAGATAACATTACAGCCCTGGGAATAGGAACTATTCTGATTCAGAGCTTCCAGTGGCAAAAAAAAAGTGAGGGGGTTGCTTTTGGTCCCAGGCTTGGCTCTGCACTGGGTGAAGGAAGTGACCTCCAGGCTAAGTCACAGAAAACAAACTGTATTAAAACACATCTTACGTGCTCTCAGCACCTGGTTTCTTCTAATGATGATTCTGCAACTTCTGCAGTCTGTAGGGTCTCTGCATATCCCCCCTTCTGTTCATAGTCCTGTTCATAATCTGTGAATCTGTGGGTTTTCAGAATAAAATTGGGAAAACTGCGCCCTGGAGGAACTGTTTGTTCCTGCTTCCATAGCTGAGGACCCCATTTTTTAAAATCATTATTTTTTTTTCCATTTTACCCTTCCATGCCACCACCCCGAGTGTGAATGCCACACACTGCAGGGATGCGGGCACAGCTTCTCTCACCCTAACAAGATAAGATGGGAAATTCTCTTTTCCAGTCCCACTCTGAGCATCTGTGGGCTGCAGGGACCGTGGGGAAACACAGAGCAATCTGAATGCACCTCTCCCCAAACGTGCTGCATTCGCTCCCTCAGCCAGCTCCAGATTTTCATGGATGCAGCGAATGGGAGGAATAAAATAATTGCTACAATCGAAGTGTTTAAAACCTATGCCTCGCTTATGCCAACACAAACCCTGAATCGGAGGAAACGTCAGGCTAAATATAGATCCCCCAGCAAAATCAGAGGGCTGATATTTATTTATTTATTTTTCTCTAGGTTCATGCTGTAAAACATCTGCTGAACAGTTTCCTATAACTGTTTTTGGCTTTTAAATCAAAGAAAGAAGAAACAATGTCCCATTTTGGTAGGGAGAAAAGGAGCTGGGGAAGAATAGATCTTCCTCTCAAAGCAGGATGACAATGAGGATGGAAATAGAAAGGGGGGAGCTCTGAAACATCTTGAGCACAGACGAGAAGTGGGTGGGGGGCAGACCCAGGTACCTCTGCCTGGTTTCCCATCTTGAGGCAGAGCTGCTGAGAGCCGAAAGAGAAACAGAGCTCCATGCTGGGGGAAGGGAGATAGGGGCAGAGGAATGGGAGCTGCCACATCCACACTGCTTCCCACTGGTATGGCCAATCCCTGCCTGCTCCACGAGCTCACCATGCCCATCCCTTATGGGGTTGTGGGGATGGGAGATGTGCTGTCACACCTCAGGGACCACTGGGCACAGCAGTGCCTGCATGGAGCCTTTCCTGCCCCGCCGCAGGATGCGATGACGGCACGGCTGAGAAAACTTCAAACCGGCCCCAAACAATTGGAGATTGTCTGCGAGTGCTCTAAAATTGGCTCCTTGGATTAGCACCAGGCTCACCCCGGCCTTTGTCAGGGCAGCGGGTGCAGCGTTGTGACGAAGGGCTTAATCTCGCTTCCCATCTGCAGTGCGGGTTGCACTGAGCCCTGCTCGTCCCGCCGTGACCTGCAGACAGAGCCGCCGGGAGCCGCTTCCCACTGCTGGTGATGCTGTGCGATCTGTGTGACTCAGGAGTCTCCTTTTTATTCATTTCCCCCCGAAATGTGAGTTGGGAAGGCAAAAGCATTGGGTGAACCCATTCCTGGGCAGCTCTGACGAAAGGGAGTACAAGAAATGCTCTATAGCATGTGTTTGACTCTTTTTAGGTATTATCCCCATTACCAGTGGTAGAGATCCCCCTGTCCCCATTGTATCACTGCAGCAATATGACACAACTCCTCGATGTTTGGCAGCAAGCAGAAGTGTGGGCAAGCAGTGCTGCACGGGTTGGGGCTGCTCAGCACCGTTCGGTCCCCAATGTGAGGATGCTGTATGATCCCCACCCAACCCCATGGAGAAAATCCAGGACAAAAGAAGCTCAAAACAAAAACCAGGAGTGGGGAAGTGGCGGGCGAGGGGCTGTGGCACAGCAGCCAGATCCCCAGGAGGAAATAATTGAAACAAGGCTCCAGTTCGTGCTGGGGATGGGAGGTGCCGGGAATGTGCTCATGGTGGCCCTGCGAGGGACGGGGCACCAGAAAATGGAATTTGGGTACAAAAATTCTCTGTCAAAGAGCTTCTGGAGTCTGCATGGAAGAGGCTTTGCATTCTGGAGAATTTTACCCCCAAACTTTGCATAGAGACAAAATGATACTGTATGGGATTACAGTGCACCCAGAGCCACTTCTCATATATATCTCACCTATACCTTCTGGGCAAGAAGTGTGCCTTAACCCTAGCACCATGCTTCAAGGCCCATCTATTCTCACAGAGGGGACTGCAGAGCTCAGGGCCAGCGATTATCCTTCCTTCTGCTCATACCTGATGCCACAGGGCTCACAAGGGGTGAATGTGCAAAATGCAGCTCCAAAGGCACACGAGGGACAGTGCAGTCAGTGAGATCTTTGCCTTTTGGAGAAAATGAGCTCCTGCATGCGTAGGAGAGGGGCAGCAGGAATTGGCAGCAATACGCTCAGCCCCAAAAAGCACTGGGAAGTGCTGGAGGAATGGGGTCTGTGGAGTGCCAGGGCTGCACATCTTCCCCACATTAAGAGGCACAGCCCCAGCACGTCGGCTGTACACTGCATTGATTGCAAGCTTCACAGCTTGGAAACTTGGAAGGACCGTCTGTTTGCACTCCCTCTCTCCCAGGCTCTTTCATTCATGCTTCCTCTCTCTTTTCCCCTGTGCATTTCTCACTCACGCTCTCATTCATGCTCGCTCGCTCATTCGCATTTTCCTGGCTGTATTTTTAGCTCCCTCACCATTCAGAGGATGTGAACATTATCCCTGAGTCATGACTTTGTGAGGAAACAGGCGGCCAGGGCTCCCATTACAGCCCGTCAGGGCTCTTATCAGCTGCAGCACAGCCCTGCGGGGCTGGGGCTGCTCTCCCCCTCCTCTGCTCTCCTTTGGCAGCACTGATAGAGCCCCAGACGCTCTGCGGGGCCACGAGCAGGGCTCAGCCCTCTGCCTCATCGTGATGCAGAGCTCCACGAGTTAAATGAAGATTGGCAGCCAGGAAATGGGAGTAAACCATGAAGGGCCAAAGAGCATCCTCAAGGCTCGGGTGGCTGCTGCGAGAATTACAGCCAGCAAAAAGGTGTCTGGCAGCTCTGACACGGAGGGCTGTGGGTGTTATTCCCAGCCTGAGCAAACAAACATGAGGTAATGGCACCTGGGGCTCAGCCCTAAGCTCACTCTGGATGTGGAAATCACAGAGCCCCGGAGCATTTGGCTCACAGGAACGTCCAGCTTTTGTTGCTGCAGCAGTACAGAATTACAGAGGCTCTGTTCCCACACGTGGATGAGGCACTGAGACAAAATCCAGCCCACACGAGGAACGACCGCAGCCAATCGTTTGCTCTTGCTTTGTTCCCAAATACCAATGATGTTTTGAATAAAATGAATTAAATGTCACCCCACGCAGGCGCTGTGCCTGCATACAGCCAGGGCTGTGCACCAGCACGAGGACCTGCACACAGCCAACCCCATATGCTGCTCCTGAGTGGCCCCGGGGGGCTGGATGGGGATGATGGCAGTCTATGCGCACATCACTGCTGTATCTGCACATCACTTTGTGTCGGTTTCCTCATCACGATGCTCTGTGCTGCTCGTGAGGCTCAGCTTCACCTCTCCGTGACATTCAGCTGCTTTCGGCTCACTTCCTCTGACTTTCCCCTCTAACCTTTCTGTTATCTCCTTAATACTCTCTCCTCCCTTTTCCACCCTCCTGCTTATTTTAGCAGCCTCTTCCTGCCTGCACGTGGGGTGCGCCCTGCCCGTCTCCTCCCGTGCCCCATCTGCAGCACCTCTGACCGACCTGAAATGGTTCTGTGCCCCCCCCCCACCCCCCCAGCTCCTGGGCACAGTTTTGCCTCATTTTCCAAATGCTGGAGCTCAGTCCCTGCTGCACATCCGCCCTCCCCAAATCGTACAGTGGCTGAGTTGGAAGGGACCGTAAACATCGTGGATTTCCAAACCCCAACATGTGTGCACAGCATCAGAAGTGGGGGAGTTGGAGCTGGTGTTTGTTGTCTGCTGCCCTTGCAGCCCCAGGACACTGTTACATTACTGCATCCTGTGCAGATGCAGGGATGCTCTGCAGGATTTGGTCCCTCTGCAGACATGGGATGGGGAGAGATGAAAGGCAGCGCCAGGGCCAAAAAGAAGCTAAAAAATTCAAGGAAGACAAATCCATTGAGGGCCACTAAAGAAACCACTTTGGGCTCAGGAAATCCCAGCACTGTGGTTATCAGTAAGGACAGCAGGGAGGGACCAGGCCCTTTGCTTGTGCTTCCCTTCTGGCTCCCAGTGCGAGCCAGCAGAGCCACTGGTTTGGCTCCTCACAACTGCTTCATTGCACAGCCCTGAGCTGGTGGCTTTCTGGACTCAGTCCTGGAGGGGACACTGGGCGGGAAAGGATGCAGGAAGGGGAGCAGGGAGATGTTTCTTTCTCATCTCAACCACTTCAGGGCACCCAAGGAGGAGCCTCATCCCTGCAGACACCCAGGGAACAGGGCTCTGAACACCCAATGGAGCTGGGCTGTCCCTGCTCATTGCAGAGACTGGGACCAGGTGGCCTCTAAGGTCCCTTCCAATGCAAAAGGTTCTGTAATTGTGCAGTTCTAAGCAGGGACATGGATGCTGACAGAGGGAGCACTGAATCCACAGGGTTCACCTTCAGACACGGGGCAGCAGGAGCCCCATGGTGCTGCGTGTGCACAAAATGAGACTGTTTGCAGTCCCAGAGCCAGACAATTCCAACAGTGGGAGGCAGGACTTCCTGGGCTGAGCCCCACTGCTAAATATAACACAAAGAGAAGAGTAATTAGCTGCCATTAATTGTTGTTCAGAGGAGTTTTGCTGAGCTCTCTCAGGAGATGCCTTATCCATCCCGGCTGCAATGAGGTCCTGTGCAGACTGGGTTTATTTTAAGCAGCTCTGGACATCTCAGCCCCCATATGATTTGAAAATGGCAAAGAATTCTCAAAAGGAAACAGAATAGTTCTAATCAAGGAACGTGTAAATGATATCAAAATGCTCACACTGCTTTTGTCTGCACGATGTCTGAGGGAGCAATCAGGGTTGGTCCTGCAGTCATTAAAAGGATGCTCTGCCCTTGTCACTTACCTGGGCTCTGGCTTCTGTGTTTTCCCATTAGAGTTTATTCATGCTGATGGCTATTATTTTGTTGGATGATGGATACAGCCCTTTCGGCAAGCCTTGGGACATTGCCTAGAATTACAAGCAATTGAATAACAAGGAACTGAACACGGAGGCCCTGCTTTCACTCCTATATCATGGATTTCATATAGAGGAGCTGCAGCAAAGACACTGGGACCCCCCAGCTCCATTTGAGCCCCTCCATGGCTGTCCCATGGCCATGGGGCATCATAGAGCTGCAGAGATGGGGAAAACAAGGGGCACCAATAGGGGGTGGGGGCTGAGGCCTTTCTCCAGAGTACCTTTATTTGCATCCAGCTGCGCTCAGGAGCTCTCAGTTCCCATCTCTGCAGGTGTGAGAGTGGCACCCCTTTTGGACACCCTTTTGGACACCTTTCTAGACACCCTTTTGGACATTCCCCCCATGCTGGGGCTTTGCAGCATCCCACAAGCACTGAGCAGAGAGCTCTGCTCTTCCCCATTACAGTGACATGTTATGCTGAAGCCCACAGCATGCACCCACCTTGGCACCCCAGAAATCATTTACTTTTATTTGGTTGTTTTCAACTGCAAACCTTTGTAGTTCACTGTTTTTCTTTTAATTCACAATATCTTCTGCACTGAAGGTGCTGTGTTTGAGACATTTTTTCCACAAACGTGGCATTCCCTCTGTGTGCAGCAGAAAGGCACCTCCTGAAAGCAGCCCTCAGCCTCCCAAGGGGCAAAGCAACAGCTCAGGGTCCTCTGCCAAAGGAAGGTCATTGTACACAAGCAGATCCTTGCTTTGGTAAAAAATCATGGTGCTGCACTAAAGGAAAAACGAAGTTTAGGGCAATCTGGATGCTCAGTTGGGGTGGGTCCCACTCCTCTGCATTATCTCTGCCTCCACTCGCCCCCACCGCGGCATCTGGAGAAGCTCACAGCTCACAGGCTGTTTTATCTTCTCTGCACATCTGTAGGGCAGGGAAGGAGGGAATTGACTTTCCAGACGGCCGGGAGCTGAGCTATAGCAGGAGGTCAGACGGCCTCTCCAAAATCAGCAGTGCCAGCGCGAGCACTGTGGTGTGTGGGGGGATCTGCCCAAAACACACGTTGCCTTGGCCAGGTCTGTGCTGGGCACCTCAAGCCACATCAGGGCATCATGAACACGCGTGTCCATAATGCAGTCGTCACTCGTTCTTCTTTTTCTTCCTTCCTTTTCTCTTTCTTTCTGTTTGGGCAATGAAACAAAACATCTTCACCATTTCAATGCCACTGTTAAGTTCTCATCTGTTAGCACGTGGCTGCAGTGCCCCGGTGGCAGCATTATGAGGTTCGCATTTGAATAGAAAATTGGATGAGATGTAGAGGCGTTTACTTGGTAAGGGAGAAGCTTCTTTTTGTGCCTGAGTGCTTGGAGGCTGCTTCTAAGCTGTCACCTGGAGCCTTCCCTTGAAATGCAGTTACCTGAACCAGCTGAGTGCAGCAAGTCTCTGCAGTGCAGCTCACCGCCAAAGCCTTGTGCACGTTTCCAAGCACTTTGCAGCATTTCCTCTTCTTTTTTTTTTTTTCTTTTTCCATTTTTTTTCCTTTCTTTTTTCTTTTTTGCTGTCTATCCTTTCTACTTTGCTCTGATTCCCTCATTTCCCCTGAGCGCCTGGAGCTGCCGGACAGCCCCGAGCTGAGGCATCTCTGGGAGCCGCCTGCTGCCTCTGCTCGGCACTGCAGACAGAACCGCGCCGTGCGCTCGGGTCGCTGAGCCCCGGTGAAGGACGACTCAAAGCCTCCGTGCTCTGCATCACAAAGCCACGAGATCACGAAGCCCAGCAGGTGCGGACAGGAGAGAGAAGCAGCCCTCCTCAGCCCACTGCTCTCCTTCAGGGAGGCAAAAGCCACAGGGCAGAGCGCCTTTTCCTATTAAATCAGCTGGAAAACTTGCACAAGTGTTGCAAGCTCATAAACTCTCCTTTGGCATTCATCCTTTTCGGTTCACCTTTGGAAGATCTGAAGCACAACGTCACTGTTAGCAGATCTAGATTACGTTTTTCACATTAATTTCTCACCCAGTGGGTTCATCCAGCTCTGACTTTCCTGCTTGTCTGCCCCATTCATCTCCTGAACACTGAGAAGAGGTGGAGCCAAAACCTCTGAGCCCCACTGCTTTGGGCTGCTCGGCTCAAAGGGCCAGAGGTGTTTTGGTGCAGAGCATGAAAGGAGCTCAGCAGTGCCCCAGCACCTGGGTTGGGGCAGATATGGGGTGACCACGGTGGGGCCGGGGCTGAGACAAACCTCCCCGCACTGCGACACCGCTGGCTGCACCCAGCTCACCCTGAGTCATTCCTGAACCCGACCCTGCCTGCCTGCCCTCCTTGTTCTGACTGGTGAAGCCTCAGTTTCCTTATAGTTCTACTGCAGCAGACTGTGGCAAACCAAGGAGCTGAGCCAGACACACAGCAGCGCTGGGGGAGATGCCCAGCATCACCATGTGGTGAGCCCTCAGCAGCAGAGCCGGGTGCCCAACCTCAGCAGCCTGCACAGGCTGTGCCAGAACAGTTCTGCACATGGCATCACTGTGTGCTGTGTGGGGATGGTCCCTCTGATAGCAGCTACCTCCCTGAGCAGAGCTGCACCCCACAGAGCCCAGACCCTGCAGTGCCCTCCCAGCTGTCCCCAAGCTCTTCTCCCACCTTAAGCCCGGAGAGAAGAGAATGCACTGGGAAATGGCACAGGTTCAGGTACCAGTAGAAGTGAAGCTGTGGGTACTGGGAGCCTTCCAAGCAGTTCAGAGGCTTTCCTATACCCTGCAGTGCTTTTGTTTGAAAGGCACGTGAAGAGTCCCACACTTTGGCTGCAGATCTGAACTTTCGTAGATCTTAAAGCCAGAAAGGACCATAGATTATCCAGGCTGACTTCCTGTCTAACACAGGCCATATGAGTCCATCCCCTTATTCCTACAGTGAGCCCAATAATTTCTCCTTGGCTATACATCTCTTCCAAAAAGGCATCCGGTCTTGATTTAAAGACTTCAAGAGATGGAGAATCCATCACTTCCCATGGCAGCTTGTGCCAATGGTTATTTCTAATAAAGGAGGAAACTATTTAGAGCTGGGCTTACATCTCAGAAGCCTCTCGGGGTAGAGAAGTGCTCAGCAGCTGTCTCCTGGTAAAACAAAAGCACAAAGCAGATGCATCTTGCCCCAAAAGTGCCTCTGCTCTTTCCTCCCATTGTTGTTGGCCTATCTTCTGTTGATCTTTCCTCTACAAGTGTCATCACGGCTGTGAGAGTTTTGCTTCAGCAAACCTGCCCTTCGTTGTAAGTTGGTTATCTTTCTCAGAAGCAACCCAGCATGTTTTGCAAATGCACGCATTTCACAACCCTGGGAGTGTTCAGCCACCACCAGCTGTGACACGAGGTGATGCTATGCTGAAAACGTCTCTGTGCTTTGGGGTGCTTTCCTATCCTCCTGTCCCTAAGGCACAGAGCCACAGGAGCAGGACAGAGATGGCTGCTCACACACTGCCCGGTTATTGGGGCAGTTCTAAGGACACGTGTCCCCATGGCATGATGTAAGTGGCTGCCTTGGAGGCAGAACATGTCCACTTGTGCTCCTGGCTTATCCTCACTGCTGGACACCCATCACAGCTGGATGCAGATGCTCTTGGACTCATTCTTGGGTAGATTCAAATGCTGCTTGCCATGGACCAATCATTTTCTATCTCTCCATTTCTCCCCCGGTGCCATCAGACTGTGCAGGAGTGTGCAAAACCAGATGTCTTTGTAAAGCCTTTCACTGAGTTATGTGGAGCATCTCAGGCAGCATCACAGCACTGGGAAAAGTGGTGCTGGGAGAGCAGTGGAGGAGCAGGAGGGAGGGAGGGAACTGCTCTGCAGCTCTTGACAATTTAATGCACTGAGATAAAACCTTGTGCTTCTATAGGAGGGCTGTGAAGCTGCTTAGTGAAGAGATTTGGCACCCGCTGAGCACCTGTGTGAATCAATCTTAAACTGCCCCAGTGGAAACTCGCTTGTTCGTATGGCTGAATTAACCCTTCCTTTGCCAGATTAGGTTCCCAGTGTTGCAATTGAGCTCAGCTGAGTCCACCTGGCAAAAAAAAAAAAATAAAGAGTTCAAGCAGACCTGAACCAAACCCACAGATACTTTTACTCCACAATATATCTGTGCTGTACATGCTGGCCAGTGGGGACAGAGCTCCTATCAAATCCCAGGTCTTCAGTCTTCCAAAGTCACATGAGAGCGATCCCTGTGATGAGGAGAAACACCTCATGTGGTCTCAGTGATTGACACAGACTGTCAGCCCAGATACTCCAGGAAGAGCAAAGTATGGCATGGAGGAAAAGTTAGGATCAAAACGCATCTGGGGAGTTTGAGAGGCCAATCCTAAGGAGACTCAGCCAGGGCTGCTGCAGAAATAGGGTGGGGAGAGCAGGACTTCCACGTCAATAAACGTGCCCAGTTTCTCCCTCTGCTTGTCAGAATCTCCTCTCCAACCTCCGGACCTGGAAGAGCAGGGAATCGATGGCACAGAGCAGCCCTGGCCCCGGCTGCCGTGCTATTTTCCAGGCAGCCAGCAGGTGCCAGCAGCTCAGAGCGTTACAGCAGCGCGGTGCGGGCTCGGCAAGGGCTGAGTGCCCAATAAGGATTCTGCGTGATGGAGGGAGAGGATGGGGAGGGAGGAAGAAAGCGACTTCGTGGGGAGGAGGACATCGCTGCTTCTTCCTGCGGTTTCCCCTCCGGCTTTGGGGCAGCTTTCAGTGATGAATCTGCTGCTACCCTGTGCTGCTGTGCATTGGTGCAGGAAGGGCACCTGCTCCCTCCAGCAGCTCCAGCTGGGCTGACACTGCCCGGTTTTGCCCTTAAAGGAAACATAATAATTCTCCAGGGCCATGCAAACGCTGCTGCTGGAGCTCTTCATCAGTATCTGCAGCACTTTGCAGGAGGAGATTTCCTTCTCACTTCTCCAAAATGGCAGAAAGAAAAGACGAGACACTTCTCCATTTTCTGTATCAGTTACCAGGGGACGTTCCCCAGCCAGCCCTGGGGAGCTCACAGCTCTTTCGGTTCTGTTGGTGCCCATCTGACCACTGCTTTCATCCCAGCAATGTTGGGGCCCAGACCCACGTGGTCCATGGCAGATGACCGTACCACAAAGAAGGAGCATCTCTTGGGACTTCTTCAACTCAGCTGTGTTTTTCCCTCTCCTGAAAAGACAGACAAGAAATACAGCTTCTCCATCATGCTGATAACCTTCCGACCCCTTGCTAGCTTGCCAGCAAGCTTTTGGTAATTCCTCTAATCCCCAATATATCCTGACCCCCAGGTAGGCACTAACATTGCCCACCCTCTGCACAGCAAGGCTGGCACTCCCAGGATATGGGACAGGGCAGCCAGTGATGCAGGGCATCCTCTCAACTTCAGCCTGGAAGTCTCTAAAATAAGAGCTGTCAGTCCTGGACCTCAGCCCTCTTTCTCCAGCCACACCTCTGGAGATGGAGAGATGGGAGAATCATCACATTTGTTTTTATTATAATTCCTTCTTGGCTCTTTTTGTGGACCTTCTTCCCTATGCTGAGAGGTAAAGATAATTTATCTTGATGGGTAATATGGCAAAAAAACAGAAACCCTTTTGGAGCCAGGTAGAACAGGGCAGCCAGCTGCTTTGGGGCTTTATCATTCAGACCACAACACACGAGGACACTTTACTGGAGAATTTGCCTCTGCAGTCACAAAATTCCTCTCACCTCCCTGCTGCAAATCTGTACTGATGTCAGCAGAGCGACCTCAATTTTCACAAACCAAAGCCCAGGCCAACGACTTCTGTACCTTGAAATAATGTTTTACACTCTCAGGTCTCCCAGCACTCTGCTCTCTGCGGCTCCACAGAGGTGTTGGACAAATTTCCTGTCTCACTTGTAGAGCAACAAGCCACAGCTTTATCAGCGAGTGCTCCTCGAGACAGACCCCGCTCCCAGACAATGCTGTCTCCATAAAAAGAGAGCTGTGAAAACGATGCTATAGAGTAATTACTTTCCTGCTCACCGCAGGCCGGCGGTTCAAAACCACAGCTGGAGAGCTGACAGACGGGGGATGCTCATAAATGCAGCTTGTCCAGAACGCGTGCACGGCTTTTCTGCCCTCACACACATATCAAATGAACTTCTCTGTTAAAAAAGTGGAAAGAGAAATGTTTCATCTCAGGACCTCCAATATTATTTTTTCCTTGGAAAAAACTCTTCTCTTGAAATGACCTAAAATATTGATTTTCCTACTAATATTTCTGTTCTACAGTCGAGGAAAGCCCGAGAACTTTTCACTTAGAAGATAAAATAGTGTTTTATCTTTAACTTTTCCCAGGGAAAACTTGCAGCCAGAACATCCCCATGACATGTTACCTGGCACTTGAAGCTTGTTAGAGAGGCACCTTCCCCAGGTCACAAAGCAAAGCCAAACCTCAGACCCAGCCCTGCAGGTTATTCATCTCCTCCTGGAGCACACCTTGACATTGGGTTTCCTGGCACAGGGAAATATTAGAGGTTGCCCATTTTAGCAAGGGCCACAGGAGGAGAGCCAGGGGATGTCACTGGGACCAGCAGCAAAGATGCTGAAACATCTGAGCTGTGCAGCAAAAAGCTGTGACGGAGACATCCCTGCTCCCTTTGCTGCTGTTTTGTCACTAACATGTTGCAGAAGGGCCAAAAAAGAAACATGCTGCCACCAGATGTTCAGAACATCTGGTCAGACCAATAAAGCAAAAATAACAACAAAAAATAACTGTGGAAAATTAAAAAGAAAAAAGAAGAAGAAGAAGAAGAAGAAAAGAAAGGGGAAAAAAAAAGAAAAAAAAAAAAAGGCTCTTCATAGAGCCTGAAGGTTGCAACTTTCTTTTTGATATGACAAGGTGGAACTCAGTGTGATGTGAGCAGCCTCCCCAAGGAGAGCACTCGCATCCCTGCTCACCAAGCCTGTGGGATTTGGATCCCCACCTCCCAGGGGCAGCCCCATGCAGATCTGAAGCCCTCCTGCTGTCTGGGTGTCTCGGATGGACGTTTATGGCCTGTTTCATCTGCACATGACATAATCTGTATTGTATTTATAGCATCCCTGGGTGGTAAGGAAGTGTTCTCATCCCCGTTCTGCATACTCATCCCGAAGTGCAAACAAGCACCGCAGCGAGCTGTGGTCGGGATCCATGGAGGTGCAATTAGAGAAGTGCCAGCAGAAGCAGAAGTGTGTTGGGTTACAGCAGGGCCCTGGGCTGGTGGAATCCTGCATGGGGACATCCTGCCCTCAGCTCAGAGCCGTTTGCTTTCTGCTCCTGTTGACCATGAAGCAGAGCTCACAGCCAGCGCCCCTGTCCACCTGCAGCACTGCTGCCACATCACTGCTTTAAACTCAAACATCAGTTCCTCTGAGCCTAAAACCATTCAAAAACCTCCAACTTTTCCCCAGCCTGACTTTGCAAGTTGATGCAAGGATACCAGAACCCAACCCGACCAGTGCACAGGTGCTCACTGCAGCACTGGCCACCCAAAGGGCCCGACACCACACACACTTCTCATGCCAATGGACACAGATGCTTAAATAAAGTCTAGTAATCACAGCCTGAAGGTGGTGACTGGGTCTGGATTGCTTTGTGCGACATTTGTACCTTGGTTGAGCTTCCAGATCTCATCTGCACATGGAGCTGTGATGCTGGAGTAGTATGTCTGCACTGGTGGGAGCTTTGGTTCTCACCTGATAATCCTGCTCAGGTCATCTGCCCTTGCTCTGTCCCACTATGTGTGTGATGTCTGTCTCAGTCCCAGTGGGGGACAGGGATCCCTGCGAGCAGGGGACAGCATGCCACCAGAGGGCACCTCCTCCTCCCAGACACGCTGCGGTAGGTTGCACATACATAAATATGTACATGTATGTGTGTGTATATATATATATATAACGTCTGAAGCCAGGAAGAATGAATCACTTGGCAGAGGTGGAGCTCTGCCTTGGTGACAGGCGCTGACTTGTGAGCAGCTCTCCTGGTGAGACCAGGAACTGGCGGTGCAAAGGCAAACACTGCTGGCGGTGGCCGGCTGGTGGATGGATGGAGCCACAGGCTGAGTGCTGACCTCAGTAGGCAACAGAAAGGCAAAGCAGTGTGGCTTCCAAGCTAAATAAAGACAGAGATTCCACTCTGCCTTCAAACACCCTCTGCTTACGCTCATTTCTCCGCAGCCGTTTTAAAAAGTCTGTACAGCAGCAAAACTGATTTACTCAGAAATCAACCCGGGATTGAGCTCTAGCCTTTGTATCACATCATTGCCCTGGAGCAAAGGGTTGAGCAAAATGCATGGAGAAAGTGAGAGCTTTAAAGCTCGGAGTGCAAAACCTGTTTTCCATCCACGAACAACACCTCTTTCTCTGGGTGGTGCTGTCCTGCCTCTGGTCAGCATGGGAAACTTCAGCATCTTTCTCCTTTCTGCCAAGATTGCTTGCCTCCAACTGGTCTATCTCATGTTGCTCAGTGGAAAATACCATGATGTACATCTTTCCTTGGCAATTTTGAGATGCATCAGGGCAGTGCATAATCTAAAGCCTTGAAAAGTGAAAATCTTTCTGTGTCTTGTGATACTACTGTGAATGAAAGGATGATTCTGACCAAAGCAGTCAACAGCAAGGTCTTGCCTTGATCAAACTATTTGCTGGTCTCTCCACTTGCCATTGAGTAAAGCAGCTCTTTCTTAATGACTATGTATTTTCTTCAACACAAAGAGAAATGCAACTATTTACAGAAGAGCTGGTGCACGGACAGGAGCCCAAACATTTTACCTTAGCAGGTGAACATAGCGGAGAAAAAGTAAATGAATGGTGTAGGGAAATTTAAAAATTACAATGGTGTAATCTTGGGGAAATCTGGGGTTTAAAGTATTTCAGGCAGCCCCAGATTAGGGATGCTTTTTGCCCTAAGTTCTGCTGTTTCAAATGTTGCAATCATTCCCATCAGCTCAGCTGGAAGCTATGACCGTTTTTCTGATGCAGAAAAGGAAAGAGGACATCAGGCTCAAGGGATGGCTGCAATTATTACTTTCCAAATCAGCCAGCAATCACAACACCCAGCTCATGGGACTGTGTTGAGCCAGGATCTGCTCCTTGGGCACCCACACCACTCACAGCACACAATCACCTCGTGGCAGTCAACACAACTCATGACTCCACTTGCACCCAGGCTCTCCGCAGAGCCCCAGCACCAGTGTTCTGGCTGTTACTTTAGCAGTATATTGAGTAATAGGAATAATTTGCCCTCCTCCAGCTACTCAGCTTGTGACGTGGCCGCCTGCCCAGAGACAACGTTCCTGCTGGATGAGGAGGTGTTTTGGATGGCGAGCTTTCTAGGGCAAGGCTTGTCTTTCTCAGGTGTTTAGGAGACACACAGAGAGCACTGGAAACTTTAATAAGCACCACAGTAAATCCTCAGAGGATTTGATCTTCTTCCAGGACAAAATCTGGGGCACGGCTTTGGAGAGGAATGGAAAGAATTCTCCCCCTCAGAGGCAAAACCACGGCATTTCACAGTGTCACCTTTTCCTGAGGAGAAACAGCAGCTTTCCACTTGCCGGAGAGGTGCGGGGCAGAAGGCAGGAGGGCGATGGTTTCCTTCACAGACCCATTAATCTGCACGTGTGCTGGAGAGGGACGACCGCCACGTTGCTTTGCAGCCTGCTCATGCAGAATTTCATGCTGGTGAATGTAAATCTCCACCCTGGCTGACATCACAGCTGTCTCTATAATTCCCAGGCATCTGGGCAGGAAACGTACATGCTCCACTCAATGCCCAGGCACAGCCTGTGCATCCCAGCCTCATGCCTCATCCCTCATCCCAGTGCTTGCAGAGTGATACTGAAGGTGCATTAGCAAAAAATATGTATTTGGCAAACTGTTTATATATACAGTAGCACTTTCTAGCTTCCAGATATAAAAATAGACCAAGTTTCCAATTGCATCTCTCCTCTGACAGCTGTGTCTTTGTCCTCTGGAAATCAAAAGCAGTGTTGCAGTGAGAGTGGGATGAAGAGCATTAATGAGATGGAAAAGGGGAGAAAGAAAAGTGTCTGAGTCCCTGTCTCCTCTAAGGAGCTGTTATCAGGGCTTTTCAGACACAAGGAAATGTCCAAAGGTTTTGCAGTTCAAAATTCATGATGAATGAGGATGGGGAAACTGAGGCACGAGGTCTTTTGGTGCACCTTCTGGCAGAGATAGATGTCCTGATTGCTAGGAAACGTCTGCATAGTGTAGGGGGGAACCAGTCAAAGAAAGAGGCTTGAAGTAAAGGAAGTTTTTTCAGATATTTTTGCTCTGAAATCTGGGTCTCAACTCTATTGAGGACAGTGGCTGCTGTGCCATCCATCCTGGTAGGATCACACTTGCGAGAATTGGCCAGTGAAAAATGGATTCTGGCTTAAATGAAGCGATCTTATCTTTGGCCTCTCTTCCTCTCCCTGAGGGGAAAACGAATGAGTGTGGCTGCCTGGCTTAGCTTCCATTTCCCTGACTGGTTACGGGTGGTTGGGCCCTATGAATCAAAGTGTCGCAGCAGGAGCCAGGAAATAGGCCAGGATGGAGAACAGGAGCTGAAACCACTCTACCACAAAGGGTGTAGGCAAGGTAGAGCCCTGAAAGGCCTTCCCTGCCTTCACCCAGGACATGGGTGGTGTTTTGGCAGCTTCCAAGATTAAAGATTTTTGCCACGTATTTTCTGGTTTTTGAGAGATTAACCGTAAAAGCTGGGCGTTTGCAGCTGCCATCTGCTTTCATTGCAACTTTTTTGGCAGCGTATAAACATAAAGGAGATTAAGGATTAAGACTGAGGTCAAAGACAGCATCGTGTGGAGTTGAGAGGGTGTGATGGAATGAAGAACCTGCACGAGTTTGCTCAACAAATAGGAGAAAAACTTCCACTTTCTTCTCCCCTAAAATAAACTCATGTGATCCTTCAGCCAACCCCTGCATGTCAGACCTGTGTGGTTTCTGTGGGAAAGGACCAGTGCAGTTCGGCTCTGCTGACTTGCTTCAGCCTTTTCCAGCAGAAGGCCAGGCTTGACACAAGCCAGCTCTCTGCCTTCACATCCTTCTCTATCTTCAATATTACACAGCCCTTGTTGCCATAGCATCTGAGCATACTTATCTCCACAATGACTCTATGTAATGGAGCACTGCTATTATCTCTATTTTGCAGATGGGGAACCAAAACACAGCAAAAATGAAGGACAGGACTGCAAAGTACATGGATTCTTAAAGTGCTTATGGCAAAGCGCATTAGTACTTAATTCCAGTGCCTTTCCTCGGGACAGAGTTTTGTAAGCCCTTCTAGAACCTCAAAAAGTACAGACACTGTTTTATATTTGCCTTGTTGCAAGTCAAGCAGCTGCCTTCATGGAGCAATTGGTCATCAGAGGAATCAGCAGCTCATCCTCCTCCCTCGGATCCTAATGCTTCATTAGAGACTCTCTGATCACAGGAAATGAGTTGAGTTTTCCAACTGAGGCATGCCTGGGCCACTGATAAAGAAGGCGTCAATGGGCAGCTCAACTTCTTTCTTCTTATGCCTGACAATTTCTCTCTGCTTCTGGCTGTTCCCAAATACAACTTCTGCAGAGGCAGCTGGTCTGCAAGATGCTGTAAAAACATGGGTGTTTCCTGCACATGCACCTTCCAGCTGTGTGCAGGGTGCAGGATCAGCCCCTCACACTTCCCTGCATTGGTTGTACCCCTGCTGCAGCCCAGCTTCTTGAGGAATGTGTGCCAGAGACTCCGACTTTACCACAAAAAAAGGCTCTGAATCTTGCACCCAGTGGAGTCAGCAGCAAGTTTTATTGACTTCAGCACCATCATAAATTTACATAGTGCTTTCCATGCAGGGATCACAACTCTTTATCATTCCCTTCAGGCCCTGGCTGCCACGGACCCGCAGTCATTATCTGATCCGTGGAAGTCGGGATATCTTTGGTACCTTGAAGATCAAAAGGAAATTTTGCACGGTTCAGAGAGAAGCATTTTGGGGCTGCTGGATGTGCTTACTGTGAGCAGATTTCTCTTCATGTAGGAGCCAGGAGGAGCTTTGTCACCAGGACCAAAATCTATGCAAGAAAGTTTTGTGCTTTAACTGCAGCGATCCAGTCAAAGAACCATCCCTGCCTCCTATAGAAACAGTTGTATAAAAGTGTTTATAGCCACATCACTCCAGAGTTTTCCCTCAAGCATTTTATCAGCACAGGTGTATTCAGGTAACCCCCAGCACCCCCAGCACGGAGCTGCTCCCACTATGCAGCACAAGCACAATACAACACACAGTGTTGTGCAATACAAGCACAACATGAGCAAAGTCAGCTGCACCTGTAATTGTACGTTTTTCCCAATAATCATCACAGCAGTGTTATTCTGTCAGCTGAGCTCTGCTGGGCAGGATTTGCACTGCTTCACAGGTATCAGCAGCACTGTGCTTAGCAACATCTGTCATTAGACCTTGCCTCATCTTGATCTGAGAAGTGAAATAAGTTAGATCTGCTGATGTGAGCAGTGGCTGCTATGGACAAGTAACAATATGTCATCTGGTGCTGCTGGGATATATGTGACACTTTTCATGCATGCAGACGAGGGAAAATAAAGTTTTCCTACCATTTTGCTGTTCCGTTTTGAGCACTGAGTATGAGTGGGATTGTTATCAGTTTGGTGAACAAGTCACTCCAGTATCAAGGTAGCTCAGCAGAGCTTCTCTCTTGCGGACAAAACCTAGAAACCTTCCCATGGCTTCAGCAACTTTCCTCTGGGTGTCACTCCAGCAAAACTTGGCCTCAGAGTGCCTGGAAGGAGATGGTCATCCAAGCACTCTGCTGTGGAAACACCACCTTCCCTTTGGGAATGGTCCAATGTTTAGGAACAGGCAGGATAACAGGAGCACATGGTTTACGAGTGCCTGTTGCACTGGGACCTCCACTGAACTTTCTTCATCAATCTCCATCAATCCTCCCTCTCATACAACCCAATTTGGTCTCCAAAACAGCTCCCTTCCTCTTTTTCCCTCCCCTCTCTCATTGCTCCCCAGCACACACATGCACATTTCCTTTTCCTTAAGCAAACAATTTTCAGATTTAAAAGTGAATTCTCAGTGCAGGCTGAAAAAAGACAATGTGGCCTCACTTCTTATCTCCTGCTATCTGCTGCTGCTTGTACTCACAACAAGCTGCGAGTCCAGATTGGGTTTACAGTAGATTTCAAGTGTTTATGAGCCACAGGAGGGAGAGAGGAGGGAAATCTGGTCGATGAGATAAGTCCAGGAAATAGTGCTGGTGACTGGAGCAGAATCAACAAGTTGAGTGAGCAACCGGACACCTCTAAAGACCCAAGGATGTGTGACTCAGTGTCACGATTTCAGTTCCTGCAGCAAACAGGAGCACTTAAAGGAGATTCATTTGTAGTTGTTCAGGGGCTTCATGGCTGGGGTGAAGAAGGGAAGCAACTTGATCTCTTTATAGGCTCAGAATATTTTCCAATTGGGAGCCCAAATTTAAGCTCCTTGATCCATAGCTTGGCTCCTAATATAACCAACTTGGTTTTCATGGATGCGGAGCACATGCTGGTTTCAACAGCAGCTCACGGGTCACTCTATCATACTGCAAGGTTTTATAAAGTGCTGGGTAAATCTAGAAGCTCTCTAGACCCGGAGCATCATCTGGTCTTTATTCATATGCCACCTAGAGAAATGTGGCCTGGTACCAACAGAACGAGGTAGTAGCTGTTCACATGGTCGATAGGATATTTTTGTAATCACCTTTTATCCCCATGTGGACAAGGTTTGTGACAGTAACTGGAAAAGCGTGTAGGCTTCATCTGCAATGTATTTCAAAGACAAAAATATCTGGGTTAGTTTTATCAGAGAATAGTAATTCACATTGTTCTAGACAGCTCAAAAAACTGTTTTTAAGTATGGCTGTTAAGAAAAAAAGAAAAAACGTGAAGTTGTACACTCTTCCCCTCAAAGCCTGAGTAGATGTCTCCATGCTCTGAAGGTTATTTCTAAGCTGGAAAAATATTGCAAACCATGTCCTTCAGGAGAGATGGCTTTTTTTAAGCTTAAAATCTGTAATTTATTACATACTTCTCATGTCTTAGCTACTGAGCGGGAAACACCAGCTGATGTTCCTATAAAACAGAAGAAAACGCTCAGGAAATGTTTCTCTCTGTTGTTACAATGTACATCTAAGTAACTCACACCCACTGCCCAACACAGGAAACGAATCTAACCATTGCTGCCCCCCAGAATGGTCAGGCCAGGTCCACGATAAGCTGCATAAACAAGAATTTGGTGCCAGGACAGCAGCACAGGATGTGGCATAAAGAAAAACCTTGTCAGAGTAGTACACAGAAGGCCATTTCTCTACTTATTTACTCTGTATTTCCTCCAAAATGTGCCTGAATCTGATCTCAGGGACACCAGTGTACATCCAAAGTAATTCCAATGAGCTGGCTTTGGATTCAAAAGACTATAGCTGAGACTAATATCACCTATATAAGAGCTGTGAGTTCTTTTGCAAGAATTCATTTCCTTTGACGTTTGGAGACCACAGTGACACGGATTTTTGACAGTTACCAGGTACAGAAAAACCTGACTCCTTTTTCACCTGCACGCCTTCCCTTGTGAATCTCCTTCAAATCCCTGTTGCATCCCTTCCACACTGTTATAATCTGGGGCAAATTTGCTTTCCTTCCATCTCCTTTCCTTGAGCAGGGAAGAACATTAATTTCTTCCTGCCTGAGACAATCTCTGTCCCAGAAAACTCAGATCAAACCAAAGCCTGTTGAGCTCAACACTTTCCACTGTCTTTGTTCTGGTAAGGATGTCCTGGAGCCTCCCCAGCAAATGGGGATATGCACTGACTTTGAGCCATTTCACGACACACAGCAAATGCTCACAGCAAGCACTTCATAATATTAACCAGAGATTTCCCAAATCATCACTGCTTTCCATATGGGAATAGTTATTTTCACATAAAGCACCTTTATACCGAAAGAGCTGCAGCCATGCTCGGAAGGAGCGGGCACTGCAATGCTTTAATTTGACTGGTGTACTTCAAGCTGCCTGATGATAGTGCGTAGACAAGGCCTAAGGTATAAGAACTCTTCAAGGGAAAGCCTTTTGTGGAAAGGGCTGTAAAACACCATTTTACTGTGTTGTTCTAAATTTCCTTTTTATTTTATGGTTCATCTAATTCGAAGAGAAACCTTCTCTGTAGAGAAGTGGAATGGGAAACATGCCTCCATGTAAAAACATTTGGAATCAAGTCAAGCTCCCGTTTTAGCCATTTATTTTTCTTTAATTCCATTTTTTTCCCCTTTTTTTTTCATGCATTCAGCTGTTTGCATTGCTTTTTGGTGGAGCTGACTGCTCCTTGCTTTCTTCCCTCCTGCTCCCCTCTTTTACCATCCCCACTGGTACAAATACGAGGTGAGATGTTTTAAGAAATCAAGCTCAGAGAAGAAAGAACTGACCCATCTGCATGTTTGTTTGTTTTTCTGCAGACACCAGAGCAGACGGAGGCCCTTTAGACCTCCACATGTGTCCTCACAGCTGCCTGGTCCCTCCTGTGCAGCAGCTACTCCAGGAGCTGTGGCCAAAATTAACTGGGGAGGTTCTCAGGGAGCTGCAGGATCCCACTAGCCCTGTGCAAGCTTTAAGAGCTTGATAGGAAGCAAGATAGGGGAGTGAAACAGACAAGGTGGGAGCAGAGGGGTTGGGGTGGGAAGTGGGAAATTATGGAAAAGCAGCATGGCACTTCCATGGTCGCGTGGCAGCCATGTTCTGATAGGCGCGAGGAGCCTTGCACTTCCTATTGGCTGCTCGTGGCCTGGGCCCACCCTCTGGTGGAGAACAGCCAATCACGTGCGCCACCGCCCAAGGCGGGAAGACTTCCCACATCTGTGCCGCCATTTTGTGCGATGCAGTGATGGCCGCAGGGCCCCCCTGCATGCTCCCGCTCACTCTCCCCTCATCCCCCAGGGGTCACAGGGACCTTGCAGCACAGACCTCTGTCCTCTCAAGGATCACAGCTCTCCCCAGCTGGTCTCCTTGTCCCTTAGCAACTTTGGAGACATTCCAGATGTGAGAAAAAGAAGAGGCTCCAGACATCACCCGACGTTGAGGCTTTTACCTCAGATATACCTGCAGCATTCGCCTCAGGAGTTCCTGCCTCAAAAGCGACCTCACTATGACCAGTCTGTATCTGAGGACCTTGTGTTAGGTGTAGGATAGATGGCAGCCCCTCACAGCTTGCTCAGGTCTGCAGAGGCAGCTTTGGCCAGCTGGTGTTTGGTCACTGCATGAACCCAGATGGACCTGAACACAAAAATTCCAGCAATAAAAACATCACAGTGCTCACATCTGCAGTTACGAAGTCTCAGCAGAGCCGAGGATCCACACGAGTGCTGCTGGGGACCAGCCAGGACGATCAGAGCCTGCATGGCATAACAGGTTTGCAAAGATCTCTGTCCCACTTTCTGACACCAAGATGCTTTCCTGTGTCTTCAGGTCATACCATCTTGTTCTTAAACTTTCCTTCCTGTCCTTTTGTCTATTACACTGTATTGAGGTCAGGAAATGCCTTTTGCTATAACATTTATATACCCCTTAACCTGCAGGAAAGTAGCTCTCAGGTCCAGTAAGAAAATCAAAATAAAACCATACAGTTTAACTAAGGAACATACAAGTCCATTCACAACAGGAAAGTTACCAGCAGATTGTAGATAATTTCTCCAAAATATTTACAAATGATAGGTGAACATTCAATTGTTTTTAGAAATGATTGTGCTTTTAAAGCCAGAAAGCAAGACCACTCTTTCTTCTGGCTTCCTAAGGAACATCAGTCACACAGCCCAATGAGTAACACCGCTCAAACCAAGACAGCTCAGCAAGTGAGAGGCTCTTGTTCCCACTGAGCAGAATGTTGAACTCCTGGGAGACACGTGAACTTTCACCCAACATTCCTTTTTCAAGAAAAATACGTAATCTAACAATTATGCCGATTCTTCTTTCCTAACCCCTCGTTCTAACTCTGTAACTAGAACCTGCTTGTTGCTGTGATCATGATTTTATCAGTTATGATTATTTACTTTAATGTCCTAATAATGACAACTATCGTTAATACAGGACCTGAGTGAAACACCATTTTGTTTTTAAATGTGTTTTTCCTGCTAGAAAATGATTTAGCAAAGCTGAAATGTTTTCCCCCAAATATTTATAGCAATTGTGGTGATTTCCAGTGGAATTTATCCAAGTGCTTTTAGTTGCATTGGCTATTTCCAATGAAAGAGCCTGTCTTCACTGCAATGGCTCTTGCTGATTTCTCTGAAACTGTTCTGAGGTGATCGCTTCCTTTCTCTTAAATCTCACAGAAGTTTCTTCTCACACCAAACTTCTGGAGTTGACCTGCCTGTTGACTGTAGGTGAAAATAAATACTGGCAGGTAGGAATTGCCTGTAGAACTAATATTTTGATTTCAGCAATGGTCTTAATATGGCCACTGATTATGACTGCTCCTCGGAGTTCCAACCATGCACAAATACCTGTTTTGTCACAGGTTGCTTAAAGATACCAAACACACACACGCACACATTTGCTGTCACAGAGGGGTTCTCATCTCATCCAAACACTTCCAGCAATACACCGGATGAAAAATCAGATGAGCATCTCTCCATGGCAGTTGTCTGTTTCAGCCTTTCTTTCTTGAAGAGGAAATTTGTGCAGCTACCTTGGTTTGGTCTCTTGGACCTATCTGTGAGATGCCTTTGTAGCAGCAAAAGCAAGTTCAGAGCAACACTCACTGATATGGGAATAGAAAGTGGGAAGATGTGTTGAAGTTTGTCACACGTGTGTAATTTTGCCTCTTGGTCTCAGGTGGGTCTTTAAGATCTCTCCAACCCAAACACAGGCTTTTCTGGTGGCTGATTTCACTGGACTATTAGGAGAGAACCACAGCAGGCTTTGGTTCATCTGCACACCTTGGGTCCATGCTGCTAAAGGCCTTCGGATTTTGGAGCAAGACCATGAGAAGAATAAGGGGAAAAAAAAGTTGTTGCCATTATTTACTCATAGCATGTGGAAATGATGACGGCCAGTTAAAAATCACCACATTTTCCTCTTAGGAAAGAGAAACTGAAGCACTGAAGTGTGTGTGTGGTTATATGTCAAGCAGTGGAACTCCTTTTGACTTCACATACTTTCCCCTTATTTCTAATTAACATGTTGAGGAATTTTAAAATGTAATAAACATTATTTCCAAACAACCAGAAAGCAAAGCTTGCTTATTTCTGGTTTGATGTAAACATTTATAGCACAGCTCCATCCTTAAACAGTTAATCTTATAGTGACCTATTAAAATAAAATGAATTGTGTTATAATTCATCCTAAAGCAACCTCAGGGTTAGTGTATCAGGTAACTCCTGCTTTTGCAGTCCTCATGACGTTTTTAATCAAATTCAGCTGTAATTGTTGGAGCATACACATGCCTCTTTTAATACTCTGCCTACATTTGGGACTCATATGAGTCTGTTTTCTCTTAACATATCTAATAAATAGAAAACATGAAAAGAGCACATTTTGCAGGGCTCTGAGCTTTTCCACCGTTTCATTTGTTCTAGCAATTGTCCAACAGGCTTATGAGAATCGAGCACTTGTCAGCTTTCCCCCCCTTGGATAGAATTCTTTGTGGGTTTCAAGTCACTGTTTGTGTTGCTAGCACCCCGTTAAAGGGGCATCGCGCAGGCAGGAGCAGCTGCCACAGAAGTGAGGTGGAAGCGTGGATGTGCGAGAGGGAGAGATTTCATAGGCGTCTTTAAAAATCACTGCCGGTGATGAATGTTGAAATGTTGCTTACATACAAGTCACCTAGGGTTTGTTGATGAAAACTTGAGATGTCGTGTCTGCATTGAAGCTATTTGAGTAAACAAAACTGCTGTAACTTTCTCTGCTCGGGGGGGGATTGCTGTCCCATGCTGCAGCTGTTTCCAATTTGCCAGCAATTTTCTTCTGGGCTAGTAAAGCTCCCAAGATGACTACAACGAGGCACACGGGTTTTTCGGCTGGGCTGCGGGGTTTGATTACAAGGAGCGGCAAAAACAGCTCGGGGTTCACTGGAAGCATTTCCCCTCAACTTTTAGGTTCTTTACATCCCGACTTTTTTGTTAACACCGGCCTTTAAAGTTTATTTCGCTGCAGTTTAATAGGTGCTGCGCCCAGTGGTCCCGTGTATTTCTCTCTGTCGGAAGTAGGCTGCGATTTTGAGCGCGTTTGCTTAAAAATGGGGGAAATTGGAGGGGAAAGAGCACGGGGAGAGATACGGGCGCCCGTTGGCTGCCCCTCGATAAAAGCACTGGGAAGAGGGGTTTGTTGGCACAGCGCTACGCCCTCGGGGTTCCTCTTCAGCGACGTGGTTTTTGTAATTCACACGCGGAAACGTGAGAAAAGACTGAAAAATGACTTTGAAATGTGATCTGATTCGGTCGCGAGCTGGCTCGCCTGTGAGGGCGCACAAAGAGGTGTTCGCGTCCCCGCCGAATAATGAGATTAAGGCTCGTTTTTAACCCGATGCGTGTGATTTCTTTAAAGCCACCAAAAAAAAAAAGACAACGCCGGTGTTGTGTGGATGCCCGCAGGAGCTGCTTCCCCCCCCCCCCCCGCACACCTCTCCGCTCCCCCCGCCGCGTTGATTTTCCCTTCCCTCGGATGTTTTCTTCCTCCTAAAATCCCAGGTGCTTACCTTACCGTGCCTAGGAAACTCTCCCGCGTAACAAAAACAACAACAACAATAACAACAAAGAATCCGAAGAATTTCGATATTAAAAAATGGCTCTGGCGAGGTCCCTGGCCACTAGGTACGGGTCTGAGTCTGTTTTCCTTGGAAATTGGGAGGAATGCTAAACGGCTCGTCTAGCAGAGAGTAAATTGTGTGCGGAGCTCAGGCACGGCTCCCAAGTTGCCCTTTCACCCCTTCACTTTATATGTTCCTCTTATTAAGGAGAAAAATGTTTCAATATGTTGGAATTTGGGGCAAAGACGGGAAGGAGAGAAAGAGAATAGAGAGTGGAAGGACATTTTCCAAATAGTTTTGGTAACCCTTCTGGGGTTACATTGAACATCGATACCGTACGAAAATCCTGGGAAGTTTCTCCCCCAGGTTAGTGCAAAATATTGCACACCAGCCCTTCCGACATGGCTGTGTGGACCAGGAGCTTTTTCACCGCTGGGAAAACACGTCCCTGACCTGAAGACGTTTTTTTCTTTTTCTCCCTAAGATTTCTCTTTGATGGGGATTATTAAGTAGCTCAGAGGGTCTGGAGGTCTTGGCTTGCAGAGAGAAATTGTTGCTGTGGTGCAGAATAGGCTGGAGATGGTTCCTTCTCGCTTCTCCAGCCGTGTGGGGCTGCACAGCCCGCTGAATGCAGCCCGTGCTCTTTGCAGTTTTGCTTCAGAGGGAAACGGGTTAACTGCTCTCAAGGTAAGAGTCAGGGGGAAAAGCGCAAAGTAAGGAACGATGATTTTAAAACGGATATTTGAAACTTCCTTATTTAAAAGGGGGATTTAAAGTAGCACTTGAGCTCCACTCAGCGTCTCTTTTCGGCTTGACTCCTCAGTAATATTTTTTTAAGAAAGTTGTGAATTTTTTCTTTTTTTTTTTTTTCTCTCCTTCTTCTTTATAGTCGCAAGTAGCTCCAGGCAGGCTCAGTGGGCGAAGATGTCACATAGCCGTGATTAACCTGGGGGAGCAGCTGAAATATTGATAAGGGGGAAAACGGAAATCAAATGAAAAGTAGGGGGCACAGAAGAGAGGGAAAGGGAAGCACGTACTGGAGCTGCGAGCGCTGCAGAAGCCCCCTGAGGAAATGCCTGGTTGATGCAGCCTGTCTGGATGGGCTGGGAATTCTGACTCCAGCGCTGCTTTGGATCTAACAAGTTTAATCTCTCCTTTGCAAAACTGCAGCGGCAGGGTAGTAACCCACAGCTGGTGGGGAGTTTTGGTTTTGGTCTCAACCTGGATCTTTACAAACTGGTCTGCCACTGGTTGAGGGGAAAGGGTATCAAAGGTGAGTCATTTAAATAATAGTAATAAGGCTAAGCGAGAGGTGGATCTAAAAGTAGTTTAAGAGGCCCTTTTATGTTTCTACCGATGCTGGCAGGGTAACGCGATTGATAAATAATCCACAGCAGACTTCTTAAGGCTGGTTCCAAATATGCAGATGTATTTATTTATACGAACACGCGTAATTGTACGAGGGAGGTGAGCAGGGGTGGGGGAGCGCCGACGAGGGGTAAAGAGGGGAGCAGGGGAAACCGAGACGGGAATCCTTGACCCTAGAAAATTTACTGGCTAAGGAAAATTGCCTTGTCCCTCAACTCTGTCTACCCCCCACCCCCCTTGCAAGTTCAGAAGCAAAAGAAACTGGAATGTGTTAGGAGAGAGGACGACAGGAAAAAAAAAGGATTGTACTTATCAGAAACACATTGCCGATTTTATAATCAGTTGCCCTTCTGTGCCAGCTGGCCGCGTAATAAATGCTTTAAGAAATCAATAAAAGGGGGGCGGCGTGCAGATAGAGAGCTGTTATTTTCCAGAGCTGTTGGGCTCTTTGCCTTTTTCCGCCTTTCTCTGCTTCTCCCCAAAGCAGCAGCCGCTCCGCAGGGAGCGCCGGCACCGGGAAGGGCGCACCGCACTGCGCGCCCATCCGCAGCGCTCTGCGCCCGTTTGTCGTCCTGTAGTTTTTCCTCGGTAAACCCTGGCCGCACCGACCGACCCCACGGAAAAAGCGGCAGCGCTGAGAGCTGCACGCTAAGAGGGGGGTTCGTGCTCTTAACGACGCACTAATTACTGCAAGCTAATCGTTCTCTGGCGCGTTCAAAGGGAGCTGCAGACCCTGAGTAGAAAAAGTTGTCAGACCTTGCAGTGACTACAGATTCATTTTCCCGCATAGCTTTTCGTTTTCCACGGCCGTAGTTAATCTCTGCAGTGATGACCGGGGGGGTAAGGGGGAGAGGCAAAAACCTGCTCGTCGGGAGATCAAGTCTTAGAAATACAGCGTATACAGACACACAGCAGACAGATGCACTGCGCTGATGTAAGGCTGAGATAAAGCAGCGCCGTGTTTGAGAAACGGCACTCTCCGAAATGGAAGGACTGGGAATGACATCTCTGGGTTTTTAGTGCTGCGCGGAACGATATTTCCGTTGGCTATACTTAAAATTTATTGTTTAATTATTGTTGGTGAGAAAGGTTCTTTAAATCAATAGAGGCCGGCAGGCTAATGGCTCGGCATGGTTTCAATGAGCCACCAAAGGCAACTGCCCTTCGTTCAGCCGAGTGAAACCCTCGGATACAAGTCAATAGGGTTAACTAGTCTCGACATGAGAACATGAGTATTTCAGATGGCTTTTAATTGTTGGCTAAGAAATTCAGTTAATCAAACGTCAGACGTTTCCCTCTGCTCTGGCCAGAAGTGAAGAAGGCACTTTTCCTGAGGGGGCGAAAAATCCAAATGCAAAAACAAACAAACTGTTGTTGAACATGGAAACAAAGCCCTGCTTTGTGAAGTTCTGAAGCCTAATAGTTGACATTTAGTTACTGCGGTGGAAGCTCATCTGTGTGCACTTAAATGCTCGGTGACTTCTCTTTAAGTAGTAGTATTAGCCTTACTTTGTAAACGTGCTGTGTTTCTTTACTTTCCCATACAGATAGATAAGACTTTCTTTTCTATTTTAATTTCAGATCAATTTTAGGACCTTTAAAAATCTCTGTTAAACACGTAAGGATGTTTCAGACTGTACCAGACACTTCGTCTTACGTCAAGGTAAGACATGACAGCATCTTTAAACAGGTAATGTCCAAAGTTACAATCCTTCAAAAATTTGCAATTGTTTGTATTGATTGAAGTCTCGTTCCCATTCCCACTGAACTTAGTTGGGAAGAAAAAGAAGCTTCGGTGGGAGAGGGGTTATTGTTGCAGTTCTGGTTCTGGGAGTAGGCAGTGCTGAGTCCAAAGCTGACTCGTAAGAGATGTAACAAGACGTCGAGGTGCTCTTGTCCTGCACAATGCACCGACGCTCGGCTTTGTGGGTGATGCTGTAACCACTATTAAGTGAGGTGTCCTTCATCACACGATGGTCGCGCCCTGTTCCTCTGCAGTGGGTGTGATGGTGGTGGTGTGCTACTGCTATCACAGCAGTTTCTTCAACTGGCTTCCAACTGACTGATTTCCTAGGTACCATTTAGTATTGGTCTAGGGCTAAACTTCATTTAGTGTAACTCTACTTCTCTGCCACTACTGAACTCGATATGAAAATGAAATGAAAAGTTCTGGCTTTGAATGGTATGTTTCTAAACAGATTCGGGAGGGAAAAAGAGTTGCATGGGTTAAAGCAAAACATCTCTTTCAGTTGCTGAAGAAATGGATTGTCACAGCAGGCAATGCTTTGTAAAACTGGCATTTCTTTCACAGCATCACTTATAGCTTTCCTCAATCAATTCAGTAGGAAAATTGACTTCAATTGGTGTTACTGGTAATGGATACTGCCACAGACTGCTCGAACTTGCATTCTAATCCTTGATAATATATGTATAATATATGTATTTTTTTTTTTCATTAAAATGTGAATCTGAGAATGTATTTCAATGTGCCACTTCTGGCTCTTTCATAAGATTAAAACAAATTCCAAAGAAGAGCTGGCACAGCCTTGTCCCTTTATAACTCTATTGAGCACTATATTATATTTGACATCATATAGTTTTTTACCACAACAGTTCCCAAGAATGTAAATAAACCAAGCCTGGGACATCTGGGTTACACGTTTAAGGCAAACCCTGCATGCAACAGCACTTAGGGAAAATCTAAAACACAAATGTCTTCTCTCCCAGGCTGAAGAACTGCAGAAGGGTGTTAATAAGAGCTGGGTGGGTGATTTGTAATGAATAATTTATTACAGGAATTTTCTCTGTCTCTTTTTTTTCCCCCTTAGTCGGTGATCCATGTGTCAGTTGTGATTTTCATGTGCATGCACTTCATTGGAATTGGCTCACTGAATGATTTCTGTGTAGAATCCCTAGGCCACAGATCATTTTGCCAGCAGTTTTTTAGAGGTATTGATATTGGAAATGGTGGGAAGGATTCCAGCTCACATAGAATTACTTGCATTCCCTGGTTGGATGAACCTGTGCATCTTTCTGGACAAGGGTTCTAGAGAGAATTGTACCAGGAATGGTGGAGATTCCAGATTGGGTTCATATCCCCCTAGGATCACAGTCACAACCCAGTGTTTCAGGGAATGCTGATGTTTTAATTTTGCTTATTAGATTCACATGACTTTGGACCAGATTCTGGAAGAATATAAACTCTGTGCATTACAAATGAAATTAAAGTCTCAAGAAAGGGGATTCAGTAAACGTTCAAGTAAAGAAATAAATGATGCAGTCTGGGCCCAGCTTTAGGACTGACTTCTCTTTGGTGTTCCTATGTGTTGGAAATGATCTTAGTGTTCCGTTCACAGCGAAGAGATGAAGGCCCTTTGACATCCTATATTATGGCATCATTGCCTTTTATTGCGAGGCAAGATCCAGCTGCTGCTGCAGTTAGTAGCAAGACTCCTTTTGAATTAAGTGGAACCAAGATCCAGGCCTAAATAACTTCATATTCCAACCAGGTTGAGTGAGTCAACCCGTAATTGTGTCAGCATAGCCCTCTTGGTTTGTATGATCCTTCAGGCAACACGCTTGGGCAAAGCTCTGCAGATAAGTGTGTTTTATCCACCAGGAAGAACTCCCACAGCTGGGCCTTCACTCAGTGTCTCAGCAGTGCTGGGACGGGTGGGCTGCATGATGCTGAACTCGGCCTCTTCTTACAGCCCTTCATCATCAGCTGCCATCATTCTGTCTTTGGTATTTTGTCTGTAAAGCTTCATTCACGCCAGTGTCACTGGGGAAATAATTTGTTCCTGTGCTTAAAAACTCAGCAGAGTTTTGAAAGGAAGCTCTTAGGACTGATCTGAAGCTCTTTTGAAGGCAAAGGAGACATCTCCTATGGAGCTGTTAAGCTTTCAGTTGAGCAGTTCAGTACAGTGATGCAAAAAAGTACCTTTGTATCTCCTGGAGGTCAACAAAGTTGCTCTTAGAAGTAAGAATATGCTTAAATGCCAAAGAATCTGAGCCTTGAACACACAGGTTAAGTCAGTCTCTGGCTCCTGAGTTTGATGACAGTTTCCACTGACTTCAATGCACTCAGGGCCCACATGGTGATGCTGACTGAGTCTGGCTTATTGTAGAACTGGCATTGGCTCAGGATCCAGGCAGAGAGTCAGGAAACCTGCACACTGACCCCATCCTTTCTGGCGTTGGTTTTCCTGAGCAAGGCACTTCAACTCTGTTTCAATTTCTCCATCTTTAAAGTGTGGATGAAAGTGCTGTGCAAGAAGGAAGCACTGTTCAGCTTTAGATAACACTTGCTTTCTCATTGCTGCTTCTCCACACTCATCTTTGAGGACTTACCAAGTTGTGGTGAGGCATTTAAAAAGCAAGAAGTTAAATTCCAATTCTTTCCCTCTAGCCACATCTTTCTTCCTTTTCTCTTTCTTCCTTTTCTCTTTCTTCCTTTTCTCTTTTTTTCCTTTTTTTTCCCCCTTCATGTCATTCCTTCTTTACAAGTTTCATCTGTTTAAATTATGGGAAAGATGAACTCTGTTTTTTTTTCTTATGACCTTCATGGAATTCCATCTGATGACTGGCACAGTGCCTCCATCACACAGAAGAAAAGCAAGATTGGGATCAGTGTCAAAGTTCAGAAAGTTCTCTTCAACGAATGCATGGTATATATAAGTATAGAAGCACTGTGTTTTTTCTTTGCCTTCTTCAGAAGAGCAGCTCATCTCTAATAATTGTAAATGAAAGGATTTACAAGCAGGGAAGTTTAGGAGGAACAAGTTTGGTGCCATACCCCTGAGGTACAGAGCAACCTGTGATCACCCTCAGGCCACACAGCTTCCTAAATGCAAAAGCGTGGGGCAGGGGACTGGAGAGGGAGGAAGTAGAGGTTTTCAATTTTAAAATGGTTTGTTTTAACAGAGGTGGTTTATGTTGAGTCACACTTACTTGCCAATGTTGTAACCTTGATTTACATCATACAACATATGGATCTGCACCTAGAGCACGGTTATAAGATCCTATTTAACTTCATGACGGCACACATTCTCTCTTGTGCATCCTTCTTGTCTGAGCCTTAATGCAACAGTGGAGTAGAAATTCCTAAGTATTACAAGATATTTATGATCCTTACTCGTTTCTTCTGTGTTCCTGATAAAATATTTCTATTCTGCATACCATCATGATACTTATTGATCAGCAAGGAGTTAATAGTTAACAATTTACTGTGTATCAGGGGGTGCTAATCTCATCTAGACGTGAGTATTCGACTTTGAGAACGAAACATGTAATATAATTGGGAAATTAGATGTTAAAAGACAGCACTGGAACCTGGACTGCGAGGATATGGAAAGCATTAGGACTATAAGCAGAGCAACATGACCTTTGCATGCTGAATTTCTAATTATTACCACTGCCACAGGCTGCTATGGGCCAAAGCAATCCTCACTCCCACTCTGTATCTCCACTCTGTGCTCGGATGTGAGTGTAAAGGCAACGCAGGAGCTAATGTCGCGATGCTGCAATCTACTGTAGCAGGCTGCGTTAGCGGGGGTTTGGACTAGATGGTCTCCAAGGGTTCCTTCCAACCCCCACGATTCCGTGATTCTTTTCTTCAGCCCTACATCCAGCCGAGCTGCGCTCCTTAGGCCGCTTCGGGTACCAGCAGCGGAGGCGAGAGTTTGAAAGCGAAGTGCAAGAAGAGGGCGTTAATGGTCTTTTCCAATCTTAAGTATCTGTGAAGTGTTGCTGCAGTGGGGAGATCGCACTTCTCGCCCTTTCAGCCTCGGAAGACCCCTTCGTCTAGAGAGCCACACCACTACCGCTTCGTCGGCTGACGTTCTGCTTTCCAGCCGCGCTGAGGATTCCTGCCTTCCCCTTCCAAGGAGAACCTCGCTGCGGATGATTTTCCCTGAGGTGCCCAACCTTAAGACACAGGATTCCCCTGGGCTGACTTGTGCAGGTCTCCAGACCAGCTCAGCTCCCTGAGATGGGAAGAAGGACCCATCGTGCAAGCGCAGGACCTCTCGCTTTAAAAATGGATTTCATGCAGCCATAATGTTTGTGGTACCGTACAAAGAAGCATATTCATGGAGGCAAAATAGTCTGGGTGGCTGGAAACAATATTTGGTTTGTTCTTGCTTTCCCTCTGCCTGGAAAGTTTACAGAAGCCCCGAAGAGACTTTTTTTTTTTTTTTTTTTTTAACTTTTTTTTTGCTCTTGGAGGACAAAACAGTGGGATTTTCTTTGGAGAAGGCAATGCAAAGCCTACCGACAAACCTGGCACGGACACTCTTTCTCCTACAGAAACAACAGCAGCCAGGGGCTGCTCCGGGCACAGGTTGTGTGGAAAGAATATCCTAGTATTTATTATGATGATGATTATTTTTATCAACAGATATCTTGCGGCAGAAAGGATAGCTAAGGGACCAACCGAGGGATTGTTAGCCTGGCTGCATCCCACAGGCGCTCATGGACACACGGATGCTGGAAACGCGGCTGCGGAGAGCGGGCAGAAACCTGCGGCACGCACTGAAGGGCAGCTGGAGAAGCTGCGCCCCGCAGACAAGGGGAAAATCAGACTTCATGGACTTTTTTTCTCGTAGTTCAAGCAATGTTGCTCCTACCGAGGCTGTCCTTGCTCAGTTCTGCCTTTCTTCTTTTTTTTCTTTTTTTTTTTTTTTTCCTCTCCTCCTCTGCAATTCACGGCGTCCAGCAGAATTTCTGGTCCTGGCATCTGGTGGGAGGACCCCATCAGGACCCCAGAGAACGGGAGGCTGCAGCAGCTCTGCCGGCAGGGCAGGGTGGGCAGTTGCGGCTTCCATCAGTTCCTACGTCATTCTCACGCGGAGTGATGGTTGATCTGTGTGTGCACCGAATCGTTCTCATTTTGAGGCAGCGACGCCTTGTTAGACTTCAGCAGTGCATCCCGACAGCCTGCTGCTTAAGGGTTTAGCTCTCGTTTGCAGCCGCTTCTCTGTTTTAAAGAGACAAAATCCCCTTCCATTTCCTGGTGCCCAACAAACCCTGCTTGTTTTTCACCCGTGCTGAAGGCAAGCGCTGCGTGGGGAAAGGCTGGCATTGCTTCTCTCCCTCTTTACTTTGATGATATTATTTGGATTTCAGTAGAAATTGGAGGAGAAACGTCGTTTCTCCTGGAAATGTGGCACGCTGAGACTTTCTAAAATGAACCACACTCGGGCACAGGGGACAAGGTTTTACACTCGGTGACTCCGTCCCCTCCGAATACAGGCATTTAAGCAGCCGAATCTCTCCTCAGCTCTGCGACTTTCTAATGGCTCCGTTTTTTTTCACGATTTGCAGAAAAACGACCCCCACCAATATGTTGGAACCAGTGGGTTTTGTATTCCAGTCTTCCATATGCGTTTCCAGCCCTATGTGGCGAGAAAGGGGAGCAAAACGGGAAGAAAAAGTGAATGCTGAAGGGGGAAAATGCTTAAAATCTTTCCTGCAAATCTCCAAATATATGAAGTCTGAGGAACAAATTCAAAGCAGGCACAGATGCCTGAAGAGAAGTTAGAGAGAAATATTCTGTTCCATTCAAGCGCATCAAGGGTCTAGCTGGAGTCTTGTTTGGCTAAGGTCAGACGAGACTGGGTTCTCCAATAAAAATAAATCTCAAATTAATTATGGCCTCAAGCGAGGGGCCAGACCTTTGGAGCTGGTGCGCTGCCGTCTGTTTTTTTGGCCTTCGGTATTTTTGTTTTTTGTGCTCGGCTTTTCAATAATTGCGGGATGGGGGAGGAAGGGAGGGCGGGGGCTGTTTTATTGGGACATGGAGCTCAAATAAAACCAGCCAGGACGCTGCTTGCCCACTCTCGGAGTAATTGCAATGCAGCTTCAAAGCCACTGCGTCTTCTCCACGTTGCTTTTAAGACATTATGTTTTACATAGCGCTGATTAGCAGTGAGTAACTTTCTGGGTTCAAGTTCCCAAATCCCATGGGCTGTTCCTGTGGACCGGAGGGACCCGATCCATGTGCTACAGCTAGAAAACCCTACTGCACCTTCTTTATTGCTTTTGCTGAAAGGCAGAGGTTTGCCCAATTAGTTTAAAGCGGGATTCGTTTCTGGGGATCAAATCCCAGGGCTGTAGTTGGGGCTTTTTGCTTGTAAGAATGTGGGTTTAGAAAACAGACAAAACACGTTGCGTTTTCATTCTGCGATGAAGCCAGAGGGAACCGAGAGCAGGAAATTTCAAACATTGGCTGAAGCCGGTGGAGCCTTTCCCTCCGGCAAGGACTGCGGCAGAAGGGGCGCTGGCCTTCTGCGAATGCAGCCCCGGGCAAAGGAGGACGGTAAACATCTTAAATGCTTTTCTAGAGGACGGTATATTTAGAAAGTTTGGTATGTATTCAATATATCCAGCGCAGGGAAGGCAGCCACGTGTACACACAAAGTTAGTTAAGAACCAGAGGTGGTCGCGGGCCGCTTTGCGTGACGGGGTCCGAACGGCGGCCGCGTCCCCGCGCCTGATCACAGCGCCGGGCTGCGGGATGGGCACAGCTCAGCTGATGCTGCTGGACACGAGGGGCTGGAAGGAACCAATCCCCTTTCGTCATCCGAAAAGAGCGTTTCCAACCTGAGGCCCGGGAAGATTTTCTTTATGTTTATTCCGCCTGTGGAATAACTAGATGGTTTTAATTATTCGGTGATGAGCACTAATCTCGCGTGAATTAGGGAGCCGTATCTTTGAGGCTACGTTCTCCCGCTAAGGACTGGCGTTGAGCTACACGTGAGGTTACTCCTTTCGTACTGGATGTGAGATAATCTCGGTCTGTCCCCAGCGTGTCCTCATACACCAAACCGGCATTTGTACCTCCGCGTGTGGCTTCAGCCTGTAGCTCAACTGTGAGGACGAACGGAGGAGGTGGGGACACGCCAAGCACTCGAGGTCAATATTGAAACAATTAAAACCATCGGACGAGAGTTTCGTTTTATTCATAAGCGCAGTTAAAAAATAATAATCGAGGAGCAACTGATTTCTACCAGCCTGTCCCAGTGCAAGCATTTGCAATCTTCTGCGGTTGCCAAGATCAAATGATTTTCCAGATGTCTGCTGGTAACCACATTAAACGGATCATCATTCCTTTACTGGATATACGTACGTATATCCGAGAGCGGAGCGGCGCAGCCAGCGCACCGCTCACCTCGCGCGATGCAAAGCCCGGCGCACGGAGCTGGTGGATATTCCAGCCTGTTCCTAAAGTCTGAGATAACCCCGAGATGAAGCAGATCGTTACGTTGTTTGGGAGGAAAGGAGTAGATTGTTCAGCTTGTCCGTTATAATGGTTAGCAACTTCGCTCGTTATCTTATCTGATGGGTCCAACCTGGGTGACCCGAACGTGACGCATTTTGAATCGCCCTCAGACATGCAAAATAAGCCCTGAGTGTCACGGTGCCCTTCTGGCAATAAAATGCAGAGTCATGCTCCTAAATTATCTCTAGGTGGGACGGCCGGAGATGCTTGACATCTGCCTGTCTTTGGGAGCGCTGGGGAGATGCTGCGAGGGCTGGGCTGGTTTACCTCAGCAGCCCGGCGTTATGGACACGTAGGACTCCTCTCCAACACTCTGGCCCCGTTTTCAGGTGATTTCTCGGTGAAGCCTCGAGCTCCGTGAGGTCCGTGGATGAGAGGCTCCTTCCACGGTATTTCCCCCCTTCTTTTCTCACCCCCTAGCTCTGCTGTTTTTCGGGGCTGGTGGAGAGTTTGTCTAGAGAGGAAACCATTCGGGTTTTGAAAGGATGCGTTTCACTCTTCCTTTTAACCTCTGTTTTTTCTGGTTGCAGCAGCCACGCGGTCAGGCTAAAGGGGGAGCAGAGAAAAGTGTAGCTGAAGAGGTAGAAGGGAGGAAGGGAAAGACAAAAAGAGTAATGAGGCAAGCAAAGGGTTAACAGCGATTTCTTTTAATTGAACTCCAGTTCTTGTGGCCCTAGGCAAGGGGGGACCTGACCCCGCTAGCAGCATCCAGATGTGCTGCTCTCCGGGGACCCCAGCGCAGCCCCCTGGATTGTAAAGCAGACAGGGGAGGACGGGGGTGGGGGGCGGCCGGGCTGTCCCCTCTGCCCCTCCGCCTTCACCTCCTGCTTGCAGGCGGCCTCAGTCGCCGGCAAGCGGCAAGCAAAGCTTCAGGTCTGGTCACGTTCAGCTCCGTGTCTGCATCTGAACTCCCAAATTGTAGCTGAATTGATGATACTAATTTCAGAGGAGGGGGAGGGAGGGGAGGGAGGGGCAAGAGGAATCTACAGCTCTCTCCTGCCAGCTTCGGGCTCGGAGAAATAAAGTATTAATAAGGCATCTCTGCAGCAGCCGAGTAGAAACACTAGTGGCATTATTGCATTTCTCGTTTGGAAAGGGCGGGTGCAGAATAACTTTGGATATATTTTGATCCCCCCTGCTCCCCGTGGTTGGACTAAGGACAGGGGAAACAAAAAGACTGGACCCAGCTGGCACTGGATAAGGTAATGCCCTCCACCGAGAGATCTGACGTTCAGGAGCGTCCTCCTGCCTTGTCACTTTCTTTCTTGGCTCTTCTCGGGCTGCAGCAGTTTGCAGAAGTGGGGAGCACAGGACGCCCAAAGCGTTGCATGATGTGTTCCGCTGGTGGCTGCCTGTTACTTCTGCAAGGGGAGGGGTGGGAAGTGGAGCTGGACAGGCGCGTATTGTCTCCTTCCCTCGGCTCCTTCGGAGGCTTTCAGCCTTGCCCGGGAAAAGGAAAACGCGTTTCTTTTGGAACGATCGCTCCCGTTTGAATGAAAGGCAGAGCTGCATGTCAGGAGCTCACCAGCCGAAAGCGGGATTTAAAGGCTGGTGTTCTGATTTGGTCTCACTGCAGTGCTTGTACTGACACGAAACTTCAGCTGATCTGTCAATTACTGTAAATTTTTGTCTTTTTTTCTGTCTTTTCTTTGTAGTCTGTATGTATGTTTTTTTTTTTTTCCATCTGAGTGGGATTTTAACAGCTTAGCAAGAAGGTTGTGCAGGGAAAGGAGACTGGGAAAGGTGTTCCCAGCCCCCGGAGTGTAATGGATGGGTTGCCATTCATCTTAGGACCTGTACTTGGGAGCCCAATGTCTCACCCCTCGAAACGACTGGGAGTAAAGGAGATAGGGGTGAAAGAGGAAAAAGAATTTCCACTTTCCCGCAGCCCCATTTCCAGAGCGTTTAATTACTGGAGCCGTTTGTCTGCCCTGCATTATTTCACTCAGTGCTGCCTTCTGGCAAGGACTGGACCCCATCTCACACTCCTCGCTGGGAACCCTGCCTGGGACAGGCATGGAGCGGAGCCACAGAATGTTTTAAATACGTTCTGATCATCAGGCTTTACTCTTCCTTCCTTCCTTCCTTCCTTCCTTCCTTCCTTCCTTCCTT